>NC_045444.1:93413755-93475198 GCF_002776525.5 Piliocolobus tephrosceles
GATAGATAGATAGATAGATAGATAGATAGATAGATAGATAGATAGATTATAAACAGATAGATGGACAGACATGATATAGATATCAAGTTTTTAGAACAGTTTCTAGCATACACAATTGCTAGTAAAATATTGGTTGTTATTATTGGCTATGCTTGAGTTTGGAATTCTGCCTCTCCTGACCTTAATACACTTTGTGCACCATTTAATGGGTAGTTAATCAGACACTAGCTTATACCTTATGTCTTGTTATTTAATGGCTAAGTTATTTTGCTTTTGATGTGTTTATGTCATATTGTCTTAAGTAGATTTTTAATTCTGCAAGAAAGAAATCTTCTTTTCAATTACTACTACCTATTACTACTTTTGCATAGAGTAGTAAGAGTATATAGCCACTGGGTTGTTGAGTGAGTTAAATAAGATAATAATATAAAGTGCTTTGACCACTGCCTAGCATATAGTACTCAGTAAGGTTAACTATTGTTAGTATAAAATATACATATTTGCTGATTAGTTTATAAAGACATGAAATGTGCTCCTGAAAATGTATGTTAAGAATGAATTTTTATGAATTTTAAATACAACAGAAAATACACATATTTTCTTTACAAAATGATAATCTTTTGTAAAGCAATCAGTCTCAACATATTACTTCCACTAGTATATATTTTTATATTAAAATTTCTCACTCCAAAGCACCCTTGTTTATTAAAAAATCAAATGAATGGTAAATATTAGAAATACATTTGTGAGTAACATGAAGAAGATAATTGTTTCTCAACTATTACAATATAAATAACATTTATTTCTTTTAATCTTCTTTTAAAATTCATTTTTATTGTTTTAATCAATTATTTAGACAATCTTATCTCATGAAGACATTGAGATTGTCTTTTTATTTGGACAAGCAAATAGGTCAAACTTCATTCAACAATGTAATAAAACATTTTTAATTTTGAGGACAAAGAGCTTCTGTTAAGTTCAAATTATTATTAATATTACTAACAATTAATAATAAATCTAACTCTAAGTTTAAAGTAGTGGAATTGTGTGGAGAAATTGATTTCCATTCAAGTAGCTTAATGTGGTACATGATGCTAAGTGAACCAGAAAAAAAATAAAATTAGGACTTACATAGATATAACTGGAACTTGCGTTTTAATTAATTCTATCAAAATATTTTGTAGTTTGGCATTATTTAAGGATAATACTAGTTGGATGGCTAAATTATTCTTTGTACAATTTTTATTTTTAATATCGTGAAGCAAAATAGGGCTGTTGCTTTGTTTTGAATTGTATTTTAACACTTACTAGGAATTGACTATGTGTCAGATATTGTGCTCATTGTTAAACACAGATGATCTTATTGAATCCTCATAAAAACCCCTTGGGAAAGTACTATTATTATTCCCATTTTACAAACAAAGAAATGAAGACTTAGAGAAAGAGAAGATACAATATTATTTTGAGCATTTTTTGAATGCTCAAGAAAATGTAGAAGAATAGGTAAAAGTCATAGAAATATTAGCTAATTAGATCTCTAACACACTTCATTGCAACTCAGGATCACTATACAAAAGTTTGTACCCCAGTAGCTCCACAAGTTCACACTCCAATGCCATTAACATAGTAGTCATTCTGTACATATTTGCTGGGTAAATGAATTACCACTTAATATGCCCTGACAATAAAAATATAACCCCATTTCTTGCTTACATAAAGCATTTAAACTAGGAAACTAAGTAATTCAACAAATGTTTGTGTGGCTTAGAGATAGAATATTAGGTGTATGACTTACTAGCTCTGTGACTCTTTGCAAATTACCTAATTTCTCTTGGTCTCAGTTTCCTCATTTGTAACATATGGAGAATAACAATTTACAGAGTTGTAGTGAGAATAAAATTATATACTGTGCATGAATGTTTCTCTTTGGTGTGAGCACAGTATCTGGTAAAGAGGCGGCACTGAGTAGCTCTATTAAGCTGTTTGTTAAAAAATAAAGCATAAATAGACATTAGGAATAAGCCCATATCTATTAAAAATTTGAATAGATAGTTAATTAGCCAGACATGGTGGCAGGCGCCTGTAATCCCAGCTACTTGGGAGTCTGAGGCAGGAGGATCGCTTGAACCTGAGAGGCGGAGGTTGCAGTGAGCCGAGATCACACCATTGCACCCCAGCATGGGCAACAAGAGCAAAACTCTGACTCAAACTAAATAAATAAATAAATATTTAAAAAATTAAAAAAAAATTTTTTTAAAGATAATCAATAATCTTATAAAACAGAAAGCACCAGGCCAAGATAGGTTCACTGGTGAATTCTGCCAAACATTTAAGGAAGAAATTACACCAATTCTCTGCAATCTCTTCTAGAAATAGAAGCAGAGAAAATACTTCCTAACTCATTTTATGAGATCAGTATTATCTTAACACCAAAATCAAAGAATTAAAGAAAAAGAAAATTACAGATCAATATCTCTCACGAACACAGATAGAAAAATCCTCAATAAAATATTGGCAAATCAAATTCAGCAATGTATAAAAAGAATTAGACACCATAACCAAGTGGAATTTGTCCCAGGTATGCAAGTCTGGTTTGACATTCAAAAAAATCAATTAATACTATCTGTTCTACCCACAGGCTGAAAGAAGAAACATAACATGATTATATAAATACATATAGAAAAAGCATTTGACAAAATCTAACACACATTCATGATTAAAAAGGTGGTAGGGAACTTCCTCAACTTGATAAACAACATCTCCAAAAAATCTACAGTTAACATTATACTTAATGATGAAAAACTAGAAGCTTTCCTACTAAGGTCAAGGCAAGGATGTTCCCTCTCAGCACTCTTTTTCAACATTGTACTGAAAGTCCTAGCTAATGTAATAAGACAAGAAAAGAAAATAAAAAGTATACAGATTGGGAAGAAAGAAATAATACTGTCTTTGTTTGAAGATGACATGATTGTCAATGCAGAAATCAGAAAGAATCAACAATAAAAAAGTCTCCTGGAATAAGCAATTATAGCAAAGTTGTAGGATACAAAGTTAATATTAGAAAGTCAATTGATTTCCTATGTAACATCAATGGACAAGTAAAATATCAAATTAAAAATAAGTTACCATTTACATTAGCATGCCTCAAAATAAAATACTTAAGTATAAATCTAACAAAATTTGTACAAGATCTATATGAAGAAAATTAAAAAACTCTAATGAAAGAGATCAAAGAAGAACTAAACAAATGGAAAGTCCATGTTCATAGACAGGAAGACTGAATACTGTTAAGATGTCAGTTCTTCCCAACTTGATAGCAAGTTATTTAGTGGTTATTGACAAACTGATTATAAAGTTTTTATGGAAAAGTGAAAGACCCCAAATATTCAACTCAATATTGAAAGAGAAGAACAAAGTCAAAGGACTGACAGTACCCAACCTCAAGACTTAATATAAAGCCACAGTAATCAAGATAGGTGTTATTGGCAACAAAATTAACAAATGAGTCAAAGGGAGAAAACAGGGATCCCATAAATAAACCTACATAAATATAGTCAAAAGATGTTTGACAAAGGAACAAAATAGTCTTTTCAGCAAATAGTGCTGGAACAACTAGACATCCAAATGCAAAATAAGTGAATCTAGACATAGACATTGCACCTTCACAAATATTAACTCAAAATGTCTAATAGACCTAAATAGAAAACGCAAAACTATAAAACTCTAGAAGATAACATAAGAGAAAACCTAGATGACTTTGGTTATGGTGATGAGTTTTTAGATACAATACACATGGCACAACCCATGAAAGCAAGAATTGATAAGCTAGACTTCATTAAAATTGGAAACTTCTACTTTGCAAAAGACAAAGTTAAGAAACAAGAAGATAAGCCACAAACTGACAGACTATATTTGCAAAACACACATCCGATAAAGGACTGTTATCCAAAATATATAAAGAACTCTTAAAATTCAGCAACAAGAAAAAGAATAACTTGATTAAAAAATTGGCAAAAGACTTGAACAGACATCTCACCAAAGAAAATATAGAGATAGCAAGTAAACATAAAAAAAGATATTCCACATCATATGTCACTAGGAAATCACAAATTAAAACAAGATAATAATATTTGTTAATAAAACAAGAAGATAATACTTCACACCTATTAGAATGACCAAAATCCAAAACACTATAAAACAAATGACAACACTAAATGCTGACAAGGATGTGGAGCAACAGGAACTCTCATTCGTTGCTGGTGAGAATTCAAAATGGTACAGCCACTTTGCAAGACAGTTTGGCAATTTCTTACAAGGCTAAACAAACTCTTACCATATAATCCAACTATTGCACTCTTTAGTATTTATCCAAATGAACTGAAAACATGTCAACACCAAAACCTGTACAGGGATGACTATAGCAGCTTTATTCATAATTGCCATATCTTGGAAGCAGCCAAGGTGTTCTTCAGTAGATGAGTAAGGATAAATAAACTGTGGTATATCCAGACAATGGAATATCACACAGTGCTAATAAAGAAATTAGCTTATGAAGCCATGACAAGACATGGAGGAAACTTAAATGCATATTATTTAGTGAAAGAAGTCAACCTGAAAAGGCTGCATACTGTGAGTCCAACTATGTTACATTCCGAAAAGACAAAACTTTGGAGAAGTAAACATAGCAGTAGTTGCCAGGGGTTAGGGAAAGAGAGGGATAAATTGGAAGAATACAGAGGATTTCTAAGGCATTAAAACTATTTTGTGCTTGGCTCAGTGGCTCACACTTATAATTCCAGCACTTTGAGAGGCTGCAGCAGGAGGATTGCTTGAGGTCAGGAGTTTGAGACCAGCCTGAGCAACACAGTGAGACCTTGTCTCTACAAAAATTAAAAATTTGCAGAGTGTAGTGGCTTGCATCTGTAGTGCCAATTAATTGAGAGGCTGAGGTAGGAGGATATTCTGAGTCCAGAGCCCAAGGCTGCAGTGAGCTATAATCATGCCATTGCAGTCCAGCTTGGGTGACAAAGTGAGACCCTGTTTCAAAAACAAAACAAAACAATTTAGTATTATACTATAATGGTAAATATGTGTCATCAAACATTTGTCAGAATCCATTCAATGTACAAAGAATGAGCCCTAATATAAATAATGGATGATGTTGGGTGATAATGATGTGTCAAAGTCAGTCCACTGATTCTGACCAACGTATCATTGTGGTGTGGGATGTCTATAGCGGGGAAGATTCTGCATGTGTGAGAATAGCGGGTAAATGGGAACTATCTGTATTTTCTGCTTAATTTTTATGTGAACCTAAAAGTTTGCTAAATAATAAGGTTTATTTTTAAAAAGATATGCCATTGCAAAAATAGATTAGTTCTCACCATTAGATGCAGTACAGTGGTTAATATTGCAGGGTCTTCAGTCAGACTGTCAGAGTTTAAATCCCTAATAACATTTTCCCTGTGATTCAGTTTCTTCATCTCTGAAATGGAGATAACAAGAGTACCTATCTCAGAGTTTTAGAGAGAAGTAAATGAGATTTAAATTGCTTAGAACAGTGCATGTCTTGTAAGTTTCACTTCAATAAATCTTAGTTATTATTTCATATACAAATTTTATTTTTATCTACAACGTTTTGTTGAATTATCCTAGCTTCCCTGCAAGGTTGGAATAATTGTCCTCACTCTACAGATGAAGAAACTTCAGCTCAGAGTGGCTCAATGGCTGCCTAAGGTCTCACAATTAGTAAGTCACAGACCCAAGGACTCCAACACAGGCCTTTGTCCTCCAAATCCTGTGCACACTGATTCTACTACCTTTTTCATCAACCCACCAACCCTCAGGATATCCCAGTTTCATCACTGCTTTTCCTCTTACTTTCTTTCCTTTGCAGATCCTTAGCACAACACAGACAAGAGATTGTGGACAAGCCAGTCAGTCCACGGAGCCTGGAGACGTATTCCTATAACATATACCACTCCATGGGAGAGGTAAGGAAGGACACATGGCGGGAGGTTGGTGGTTGTCACAACCCACTTTGGAGCAGGCAAAGAATGGTTCACTATTAATATCCATGCATCAGAGAGGCTGAAAATGTGATGTTAAGATCTGTCAATACATTGAGTTCAAGGGATTCCTGAACATCTCCCCACCCACCACCACCACTGAAGCTGTAAAAGCTGGTGATATGAAATTTTAAAAAATTAGCAACAAAAAGAAAATGGCCAAGAACATCCCAATGAGCCAGTTTTGCTGCTGTGAACATGAACCAGAATTAAATTTTATTTTTGTTTGTCAAGTTCTTAGCAAGTTTAATTAAGCTGGCCAGCATTGCTGTTTATATGAGTGTGAGGTGGAGAAGCCTTCTGACCGAATCATATTTAGCTGAAAATGTATTTTTTGTAGGATTTACAGGACACATGCAGTAGTTCTTAAGAGGAGAAAACTTTAAAATTTTTTTTATAATCTATGCATCTGACAAAGGGCTAATATCCAGAATCTACAAAGAACTTAAACAAATTTACAAGAAAAAAAATCCCCATCAAAAAGTGGGCAAAGGATATGAACAGACACTCCTCAAAAGAAGACATTTATGCAGCCAACAGACATATGAAAAAAAGCTCATCATCACTGGTCATTAGAGAAATGCAAATTAAAACCACGATGAGATACCATCTCACGCCAGTTAGAATGGCAATCATTAAAAAGTCAGGAAACAACAGATGCTGGAGAGGTTGTGGAAAAATATGAATGATTTTACACTGTTGGTGGGAGTGTAAATTAGTCCAACCACTGTGGAAGAGAGTGTGGTGATTCCTCAAGGATCTAGAACTAGAAATACCACTTGACCTGCAATCCCATTACTGGGCATATACCCAAAGGATTATAAATCATTCTATGATAAAGACACAGGCACATGTATGTTTACTGTGGCACTATTCACAATAGCAAAGACTTGGAACCAACCCAAATGTCCATCAATAATAGACTGGATTAAGAAAATGTGGCACCTATACACCATGGAATGCTACGCAGCCATAAAAAAGGATGAATTCATGTCCTTTGCAGGGACATGGATAAAGCTGGAAACCATCATTCTAAACATACTATCACAAGGACAGAAAACTAAACACCACATGTTCTCACTCATAAGTGGGAGCTGAATAGTGAGAACACATGGACACAGAGAGGGGAACATCACACACCAGGGCCAGTAGGGGGGTGGGGGTCTGGGGGAGGGACAGCATTAGGAGATATACCTAATGTAAATGGCGAGTTGATGGGTGAAGCAAACCAACCTGGCACATGTATACCTACGTAACAAACCTGCATGTTGTGAACATGTATCCTAGAGCTTAAAGTATAATTTTTAAAAAAAGGGGATGGAACCAAAAAAAATTATGTTGAATGTACCTTTTAAGTATAAATAGACAAGACCATGTAAATTATACCTTACAAACACACCCTCTGTAATCTCCATACAGTAAAACTGGAAAGGTCAAAATATTATTTGATGTTTTATAATTTATATGAAAATAAACTGAATCATAGCTTCTCTCCCCAAAAAAGAAATATGTGTATGGCTATTAAGATAAGTTTAGTGGTTTCCAAAATTGGATACAGTGAAAAATTAGCTTCTACCTATGTACATGTGTGTATGTGTGTATGTATGTGACATTATGCAAATCTTTCTTGAGGTATAAATTTCTAAAAATAGAGTTGCTGGGTCATATTGGGCATGTCTACATTTTTATATAAATGCACAATTTGCCCTTCAAATGACCTTTACCAATTTAATCTCTCAGCATTTGGGAATATATTCATATTTTCCAGAATTTTTTTCAACTAGTACAAGAAAAGATTTACACTTTCTTATATAGTAGTCACCCCAAAGTACTGAAAGTTCTACAATTTTGAAAAGGTCCTGTATGGCCCATGGACACTTTATGACCTGGTATCAGAGATGTGTTCACACCTGGCTTGAGCACTTGCTGTCAGTGTGACTTTCACAAAGACACTTAAACTTTTTAATCCTCAGCTTCCTCATCTGTGAAACAGAAATAGTAGTATCTATCTTGTAGCACTGTTGTGAGAGTAAATGAAATAAACAATACTACTATGTACTGAACAAGCAATAAATAAAAAATATTTGTTGCTGCTACTGGCTACTCTTTGTAGCTCTCTCAAGACTTAAGGCATCTGTATCTGACCTAGTCCCATCACAGATATAAACGCAACTACACATGTGGTAAGCTGTTATTCTTTTCAGTGAATAGACTGAAATGAAAATACCCTCACTCGAGTAAGTATTATTACCGTTATAATAAATTTTATCTATACCTATCCCATGCTAAAATGAATGTCAATTGAGATATAACAATTTTCAAATAGGATATTTGTTATCCCTCAATTAACTATTTTTTTTTTTTGAGATGGAGTCTTGCTCTGTCGCCCAGGCTGGAGTGCAGTGGGCAATCTCAGCTCACTGCAACCTCTACTTCCTGGGTTCAAGCAGTTCTCTGCCTCAGCCTCCTGAGTAGCTGAGATTACAGGCACCAGCTACCATGCCCAGCTAATTTTTTTGTATTTTTATTAGAGATAGGGTTTCACCATCTTTGCCAGGTTGGTCTTGAACTCCTGACCTCTTGATCCACCCACCTTGGCCTCCCAAAGTGCTGGGATTACAGGTGTGAGCCACCACGCCCGGCCAATTAACTATATATAACTATATATAATAACTATATTATTTACTATATTTAGTAAATAATAGTTTATAATTTACTAAATATAGTTATATTTATATATGAATATAATATAAAATTATTTTATATTATATTATAAAAATATAATATAAAATATTATAAAAATATAATATATTATATATAAATATATATATAAAATAGTTATATTATTTACTATATTTACTATAACTCTTGGTTGTTGTCTGTCAGAGATATCAACTATATAGAAATTGATTGTAAGAGGTGTGAAATGCTGATGATTGTCTGAATATGTCTTATGTTTGTGAATTTTCTTATTGCATTCACTGTTACGGAACCCCAAGTTATGGACTTCCAGACCAAGGTGTAAGAACTCTTTCTAAGCACAACATAAGACTTGTAAGTAAATCAGCCACTATTCAGGTCTACTCAATTGAATCAAAACAACTAGCTTAGGACTTGATACAGAAACTTCTGTTGGCATGTGAGAACACGTGAGAGGGCCATACTCAGGTCTTCTCTAATCTTGGAACCATGGTGTATTAGTCCGTTCTCATGCTGCTATAAGGACATACTTGAGACTGGGTAATTTATAAAGGAAAGAGGTTTAATGGACTCACAGTTCCACATGGCTGGGGAGGCCTCACAATCATGGTGGAATGTGAAGGAGGAGCAAAGGTATGTCTTACATGGGGGCAGCAGGCAAGAGAGTGTGTGCAAGGGAACTGCCCTTTATAAAACCATCAGGTCTCCCAAGACTTATTCACTATCATGAGAACAGCTCAGGAAAGCTTGTCTCCCACCCCATGATTCAATCACATCCCACCAGGTTCCTCCCATGACATATGGGGATTATGGAAACTACAATTCAAGATGAGTTTTGAGAGGGGACACAACCAAACCAATGTATTCCACCACTGGCCCTTCCCAAATCTCATGTTGTCACATTTCAAAACCAATCATGCCTTCCCAACAGTCCCACAAAGTCTTAACTCATTTCAGCATTAACTCAAAAGTCCACAGTCCAAAGTCTCATCTGAGACAAGGCAAGCCCCTTCCACCTATGAGCCTTTAAAATCGAAAGCAAGTCAGTTACTTCCTAGATACAATGGGGGTACAGGCATTGGGTAAATATAACCATTCCAAATGGAATAAAAATTGGCCAAAACAAAGGGGCCACAGGCCCCAAGCAAGTCTGAAATCCAATAGAGCAGTAATTAAATCTTAAAGCTCCAAAATAATCTCCCTTGACTCCATGTCTCACATCCAGGTCATGCTGATGCAAGAGGTGGGCTCCTACAACCTTGGACTGTTCTGTCCCTGTGCCTTTGCAAGGTACAGCCCCACTCCTGGCTGCTTTCATGGGCTGGCATTGAGGGTCTGCAGTTTTTCCAGGTGCATGGTGCAAGTTGTCAGTGGATCTACCATTCTCGGGTCCGGAGGATGGTGACCCCCTTCTCACAGCTCTACTAGGCAGGGCCCCAGTGGGGACTCTGTGTGGGGTTCCAACCCCACATTTCCCTTCTGAACTGCCCTAGCAGTTCTTCATGAGGTTCTTCATGAGGGCTCTGCCCTTGTACCACACTTCTGCCTGGATATCCAGGCATTTACAGGGATCCTCTGAAATCTAGGTGGAGGTTCCCAAACCTCAGTTCTTGACTTCTGTGCACCTGCAGGCTCAATACCATGTGGCAGCTGCCAAGGCTTTGGGCTTTCACCCTCTGAAGTCATGGCCTGAGCTGTACCTTGGCCCCTTTTAGCCATGGCTGAAGCAGCTAGGACACAGAGCACCAAGTTCCTATGCTGCACAGAACAGGGGGGCCCTGAATCCGGCCCATGATACCAATTTTTCCTCCTAGACCACCAGGCCTGTGATGGGAGGGGATGCTGTGAAGGTCTCTCACATGCCCTGGAGACATTTTCCCATTCTCTTGGTGATTAACAATTGGCTCCTGATTACTTATGCAAATTTCTGCAGCAGGCTTGAATTTCTCCCCGGAAGATTAGTTTTTCTTTTCTATTGCATTGTCAGGCTGCAAATTTTCCAAATCTTTATGCTTTGTCACCTCTTGAATGCTTTACTCCTAGAAATTTCTTCCTCCAGATACCCTAAATCATCTCTCTCAAGTTCAAAGTTCCACGGATCTCTAGGGCAGGGGCAAAATGCCTCCTGTCTCTTTGCTAAAGCATAACAAGAGTCACCTTTGCTTAAATTCTCAGCAAGTTCCTTATCTCCATCTGAGACCACCTCAGCCTGGGCTTTATTGTCCATATCACTACCAGTATTTTGGTCAAAGCCATTCAACAAGTCTCTAGGAAGTTCCAAACTTTTCCACATTTTTCTTTCTTCTACTGGGCCCTCCAAACTGTTCCCAACCTCTGCCTTTTACCCAGTTCCAAAGTCGTGTCCACATTTTCAGGTATCCTTATAGAAGGACCCTACTCTACTAGTACCAATATACTGTATTAGTCCATTTTCACAATGCTATGAAGACATACAAGAGACTGGGTAATTCATAAAGGAAAGAGATTTAATTGATTCACAGTTCAGCAGGGCTGGGGAGGCCTCAGGAAACTATAATCATGGTGGAAGGGGAAACAAACAAGTCCTTCTTCACATGGTGGCAGCAAGGAGAAGTGCAGAGCGAAGGGGGTTGGGGGTAGCACCTTCTAAATCCATCAGATCTTGTGAGACTTATTCACTATCATGAGAACAGCATGGGAAAAGCCCATACCCATGATTCAATTACCTCCCACAGGGTCCCTCCCATGACATGTGGGGATTATAGAATTCAAGATGAGATTTGGGTAGAGATACAGTCAAATCATATCACATGGACATCAGCAAAAGATATCACTAGGATCCATAAAGATGGAAGAAAATCTCACAAAATAAGCCTGACCTGAAATTTCTGGCATGATTGTGTGCCACATGAAAGCTAGGGCTGGTGGTCAATTGAAGGATGTACTGTTATACAATGTTTCTGAAGTGTTACTGGTGGGTTATTCAAACTGTTAATTCTTAAAAACTTATTTGAAAGTGCAATGGTAGATCCTAAGACTTGGTGAGAGAACAGATTGTTAAAGAAAAGGAAAGACGGGAGGTTTCGTTTTGTTTCTTTTACCACACAGCTGTTGCAGTCTAGAGCAAAGATAACAGAGTTCAATGTGTCAGTGAAAGAAGCAGTTATCTTAATCAGAGGCATGCAAACGATATTCCTGCTGATAGACACAGTCCTCCCTTGCTGTTTCAGATCTATCAGTGGATGAGAGAGATCAGTGAGAAGTACAAGGAAGTGGTGACACAGCATTTCCTAGGAGTGACCTATGAGACCCACCCCATGTATTATTTGAAGGTGAGTGAGAAGGCTGAGAATTACCTTACCGGAAGAATTATCCAATCTGAGGATATGTGTTTACTATTCAGAGACTGTAATCAGAAGTGTGGAAAAGAGGCTATGCAGAATCACTTTGCTTTTTCTACCCCAAACTGGGCTCTTGAAGTTCAAAACTCGTAGATGTTCTTGCCTTAATCATCTGGGTGAAATCAAGTTCAGGAGTGAAGAGATTTTGGGAGAATTGCGTGGGACCATGGGGGTGGGGCTGAAAAACAGCAGGGCCCAGAAGTGGACAATGTCCACTCGTGCTTCAACCAGAGCCAGTTCACTTCTCATCTGTATTTTAAGTTGTTATTTTGTTTATATTTTTAAATTTTAAAATGTTCTTTTAAAAAAAGAAACATGTTTGAAAACCACAGATAACCTTCATTTTTAGCTTCTTCCTTTTATGGTTAAGGGAACAAAGATCTGGAGAAGTGAGGTGACTTGTGAAAGGCCACATAGCCAGATGTCAGTATAGCCAGGGGTATAACCAGGTCTCCAGCATCTCCTACCCCTTTTGCATGCAACATGACCAAAAGTATTTGGGACCAAAAAGCCATTTTTCCACAGGGCCAGGACCCTTGGGCTCCTGGTTCTAGACCAGTGATTTTTCAATTTGGGCTGCAAATTAAAATCACCTGGGAGCTGCCAATAATCCTTATGCCTAGACCCCACCTAAATTGGTTAGAGATTTTGACCCAGTTGTTACAGGATGGGACCAGGCGTACTTCGAACACTCTCTAGGTGATCCTAATGTGTAGCCAGAGTTGACAATCTCTGCACCAAACCAGTGGTTTTTCAAAGGGCAGCACTTAAATCATCATCATCATCAGCAGCAGCAGCAGCACCACCACCACCACCACCACTACCACCACCACCACCTGAGGACTTGTTACAAATGCACACTCTCAGGTCCCTGCAAAGGTTTACTAAATCAGAAACTCAGAGGTTGGAGCCCAGCAATCTGTTTTAACAAGTCTTCCTCCAGGTGATTCTGATACACACTCAAATTTCAGAACCACAGTGCATTTTTACACTTGATCATAGCCAAAAGGCTGAGCAGCGATACCACAGTGCATTTCTAACAAGTTTCTAGGTGATGCTGATACCACTGGTCCAGGACCACTGTTTAAGAACCACTACTAAAGTAGTATGACATTAAGAACCAGCGTTACTTAGTTCACTGCTCTCTTACTACTTAGTGTAGGTGTGTTAATTTACAAAGTACAGCCCTAAATTTGAGAGTTAGCTACAACTCCTAAAAAATTATTGGCTCTGAAATAGAATTTACCCAGGGATTATGTGAGCAACTGGTTGATATATTAAGCATGGAGCACCTGCCTACCTGATTTTCCATAGGCCATCCAAGTCTATGCTAAAGCAGCCAAAATGACATCTAAATATCCTCTGCCTGGGGCATATTATAAAGAATAGAACATGCACATAATAAAGAGTTGATAAAGATAAACATGTAGTTAGCATACATATACTCATAAAAAGGCTAATTATAAGAGAACAATTATAAGAGAATTATAAGAGGGTGCAGTGGCTCACGCCTGTAATCCCAGCACTTTGGGAGGCCAAGGTGGGTGGATCACGAGGTCAGGAGATCAAGACCATCCTAGCTAACATGGTAAAACCTCATCTCTACTAAAAATACAAAAATTAGCTGGGCGTGGTAGCACATGCCTGTAGTCCCAGCTACTTGGGAGGCTGAGGCAGAAGAATTGCTTGAACCCGGGAGGTGGAGGTCACAGTGAGCCGAGATCACGCCACAGCACAATAGCCTGGGTGACAGAGTGAGACTCTGTCTCAAAAAAAAAAAAATTAAGGTAAGAGGTGGATTAGGAATTGTCCTGGCAATTTGGAAAACAGATGAGGCTAAAAGGAGAAAATTCCTTGAATATGATAGATCCAGTCATGTATTTATTTAATTTTGTAAGTTTCTCATAGAGAGGAAAGGAGCCTTCATCACCCCAGCTCCCAATGGTTTTCAACAAATAGCCGTGGTCTAGGCTATTTACAAATCCAAAACAGACGTGACTGTTCTAAGCATGGGAGTGTTAACAGCCTCTTCACCAAAGAGAATCCACAGTTAGCAGATTAATTACCACCCACCCACCCCTCTGAAAGAGGGGAATCTTCCTTAGAGTGAGGCTGTACTGATGTACGAGAATAGCAAATGGGGAGAAGGAAAGAAGATTGGGCTGGCAGGGAGTCAGGGAGTCTCTCAGGGGAAGGGGAATTTGTGTAATTGAATCCATTTGAAATTTCAAGAATTTTGAGTGGAGATTGGGGTTCATTTTAAAGACCTGTGATTCTTGAATATTACCTCTTGTGCACTTCACCACTCTAAGTGAACTCTAAGTGCAAAGGTTTTATAAAGTTTATCCATATTTAGCCTCTTAGCTTGTGGATTAGGGGTTATGCCTTTATCTATAGTTAGGGAATAATTTAAGGTATAGGCAAGATCATTTTTGGGGTGGGTACCATGGGGAGTCAGTGCATGGTCCTGAGAACAACCATCAGGGTAACTGGCAGGAGAACAAGAGTAGCAGAGGAAAGAATCATATTGATGGGTGTCTCATTAGCATCCTTGCCTCCCTCTTGAACAACAGAGTGGATTAAAAAAAGGGACCTCTAGGGGAATTAAAAATCTCATAACTTTGCACTGTGCCTTACAATAATCAGCAATTGTTTGGTAATGGGGCATGGATGTCTTCTCCAGATCAGCCAACCATCTGGTAATCCCAAAAAGATCATTTGGATGGACTGTGGAATTCACGCCAGAGAATGGATTGCTCCTGCTTTTTGCCAATGGTTTGTCAAAGAAGTAAGTGTCTTTAGCTTCCTCATACTGGTAAATCACCCCCATAAAATACCTGTCACTTCTTGGCTACTTACAAACCATGCTTCTTTCACATGTTAGTGATGCAACTCTTTACTGTGCTAATCCTTCACCTCAAGTGAAATAAAATTAATGAGTAACTTCACTGAAAACTGAATATTCTGATCTCTCTCCAGTGCATCCAAAATAATTTTTGTTGGAGAGTAAACATATCTAAACGTAGAAGAACAAATGTCTATGGAGTCAGAGATGAGTTTGAATCCTGTCTGTGCCTCTTTCTAATAGTATTTGGCAAATTTTCTAGGTTTTGTTTTTGGTTTTGGTTTTGGTTTTGGTTTTTTGAGATGGAGTTTTGCTCTTGTTGCCCAGGATGGAGTTTAATGGGCTATCTCAGCTCAATGCAACCTCTGCCTCCTGGGTTCAAGCGATTCTCCTGCCTTAGCCTCTTGAGTAGCTGGTATTACAGGCATGCACCACCATGCCCAGCTAATTTTGTATTTTTAGTAGAGATGGGGTTTTTCCATGTTGGTCAGGCTGGTCTGGAACCCCTGATCTCAGGCGATCCACCCGCCCTGGCCTCCCAAAGTGCTGGGATTACAGGTGTGAGCCACCATGCCCGGCCAATTTTCTAGTTTTTCATCTGTAAAAAGAGTATAAAATAACTACTTCATGGGTCTATAGTGTGGATTAAGATATTTAGCATACAGAAAATACCCAGCATAGTGAATTTTTGTGTATTACTTATAATCCTCCCTTGAGGGAATAAGAAACCTTTAAAAGTAACACAGAATACTTTCTTGGTCAGTTTTTTCAGAAACCCAAACACAGAGAAACCCGTAAAGAGTAGTTCTCAGAGTGTTGTCCCCAGATCAACAGTATCAATACCAACTGTAAACTTACTAGAAATACAAAGTCTTGGGCTCCATTTCAAACCTAGTGAATTAGAAACATGCGGAGACAGGGATGGTGGGAGGTGAATGGGGTAAGGGAGAGCAGAGGCCAGCAATCTGTGTCTTAACAGGTCCCTCAGTGATTCTGATGTGTGATAAAATTTGGGAACAACTACCGTAATAAGACAATGGAGGAGGGCTTGGGGGCTGGAGGGTGGAGGTTTGATGTGCAGTCATCTTTTATAATTAAGTTGAAATTGGTAGGAAATTAAGAGAGAAAAGATCTCTTCTCAAAATAATTCTGAACATTTCTTTCTTAAATTTCCAGATTCTACAAAACTATAAAGACAACTCAAGGATACGCAAGCTCCTTAGGAACCTGGACTTCTATGTCCTTCCAGTTCTTAACATAGATGGTTATATCTACACTTGGACAACTGTGAGTATACCATGTTTGGTCTTGGGATGCATTCATGAACTAAAGCTCAATTCAGGTTAATTTTTCAATGTTAGCCATTCCAGCTCTAAAAATATTTTATACCTATGTAAAGAAAGGAACCCCATTTGGGATAAAAATCAGCTTAACTTCTTTAATCAAACCATCTACATTAAGTTTAGGTCTGAGGAAGCCTAAGGCCTTTTTAGAGTTGAAGTCCATTACAGGTTTTTTCTTTGTTTCTTCCTCTCCTCTTCCATCTTCTTAATGTTTGTGGATTGCCTGCCACCCAATTAGGATTATATTGATAAAAATTCATGTACCAACTTGCATCCATGTCAAATCAGTTCTAGAAGCATAAAGGGAATGAATAATGTATAAACACAAAACCAGCCTACATTTTTCAATGCAATCATTCACACAGGGGGCAAACATCACATAAAGTCTTTTTATGCAGCAGACAACTGTCTCTTTAAAATGTTCCTGAAGTCTATCACTCCTCAAATAAGAGCCCCTATTTCTAGAGAGTATTCATTGCCTCCTCTTTTCCATTGCTCCCCTAAGGACTTCAGGGGCCCCTTTCTCTGGAACAGCCTTTCTGGCCTGGTGTGTGAATCGAGTCCTCCCTCTGAGCTTGTCTGATGACACTTGTCTTTATTCCCATCTCCATTCATCAGTCTTCAGCTTCCAGAAATGTGCAGAGACCATCTCTGACACACCTGGAACGGCCTTTTTCCATCTGTCAAGCTATTTCCCTTTCATCCTGTATCACTTGGATGTAAAAAATGACTCCAAAGCAAACGTTCCCTGAGTAAGCAGATCACGTCCACAGGCACTGCTAATCTGCTCATGAGGAAAAGGCCAAACTACTTCCTCCAATTTAATTGTTTACATGTATATATATACTTTTGGTTGTACAGATGTTCCTATTATTGGGGGCTGCCAGCCCATCTGCAAGACTAAAAATTACACACACAAGCTGCCTAATGTTAAAGGGAAGTTCTTCCAGATAATCCCAGGAAACATTTTTCATGTTCAAGGACCACCTATCATCACCAACACTGTGATTTATGAAAGCTTAGAACAGCAACATCCCTATGTTCCTCTGCTACAGGATCGTCTTTGGAGGAAATCCCGTTCACCCCATAATAATGGCACATGTTTTGGGACGGATCTCAATCGAAATTTCAATGCATCTTGGTGCAGTAAGTACCTGCTTAGTAGATGAATTATGAACAAATATAACGCTGAGAAGTAAGAAAAGAGATGAATTACTAAATTTTTGAAAATAAACATCTAATATGGTACAGCTTTCTAGGCTTCCTAATGAGTTTTATTCCCTCTAACAGGATAATATTATCTAGATAGTAAGAGCTATCAGCATTCCAGTACAGGACTCTCTTCAAGTGAGGCTGCCTAAACAAGAACAAAGTAGACCTAGACCAGTGTGGATATATTTCAAATGCATCCCTTTGTTTTTAAATGTATGAATTATCATAAAGAAAAGAAAAATCAGAGACTTATCCTTGCAGATTATTTCATAGCAGGGGGTGGGCAGTAAACAAACCAAACATTTTTCTCTCCTTATGGTATTTTCATGTTTCCAAATCTCAATATGCCCAGTGAATTGGAAGCAAATAAAGAAGGAGGAATGGCTGAGAACGTTGCCATTAACCAGATGGGAAGGGTTAAAATTGAGACTTGGCAGCTGTGTGGTCTTGAAAAAATTGCTTCATCTCTCTGCTTTAGTTTTCTTTAATGTAAAATGTAGGTCACAGTAACCCTACCTTATCAGTAATTTGTTGTGGGGATTAAATGGAATGCTACTTAGGAAGTGTTGGGTACAGTACCCGGCAGATAAGAGGTGCTCAACTGATCATTCTTATTATTATTAATGAGGATTACAGACCACTTATGTCCTTGCTAAATAACTCTAATGAGACTTAAGCTAGTAAGACATGAAGGAGAGCCTTAAATCAAAAAGACAACGTCAGAACCTTACCCAGGAACCCAAGAACTGCTTTCCAGGCATTTGTTTCAGGGCCCACCACAGGTTTAAGTAAAAGTATACTAAAATGCCATTTCATTTTGTAGCCCCTTTCCCAGGCCATGGAAGCATGGAGTTTGTTTCTAAATCCTAATGTTATCCCTTTCTGCCATTCTGAGTTCCTTCTAGAATGGTTATCCTTCAGTGACTACCCAAGTTGACTAATCTAGTCAGGACTAACTCAACCAAGGGCAGGCGCTGATTCTACTCACAGATGCCCTGAGTGTGGATGACTCCTTGCCATTGGTCGTTTCCAAACTGAGATCATGCAGCCTTCTTTGTGGTTTCTTCCATATTCTAGGTATTGGCGCATCTAGAAACTGCCAAGATCAAACATTCTGTGGGACAGGGCCAGTGTCTGAACCAGAGACTAAAGCCGTTGCCAGCTTTGTAGAGAGCAAGAAGGACGATATTTTGTGCTTCCTGACCATGCACTCTTATGGACAGTTAATTCTCACCCCTTATGGCTACACCAAAAATAAATCAAGTAACCACCCAGAAATGGTGAGTCCACAGCACTAAGGCCTCCAGAAAAACTTCAGCAAGACCTCTGCCTTCCTTTTTCTGATTTCCATTTCCAAGATTTTGGCTCCAGTTGCCCTTTTGTTCTCTCTGCTTATCCCTATATTCTTTTTCCTGCTTTTGCACCTTGCCAGACACCTGCTGGGAAGGCTTTGGGTTAAATGCTGCTTTACCTACATTAATTAACTACCTGTTTCATAAAGTGTCAAGTTGGGAGACATCTTAGGTATTCATCTATAATATAAATGAGATGATTATGTTAATAATCTGCAGGAATGCACTTTCATTTCTGTAAATTCTCTTGAAGCTCTGTTCAGCAATTACAGCTTTTGAACCATGCTTTCAAGAACTTGCCAGCTGTTAGTGGAATATGGCATATCTAAAATAACATGGCTAAATAATATCTGCTCTCTTCTCTGCTAAACACAATGCTCTATTTTCTTCTAAACTCTTCCTTCAGTATTTGCTTAGGATTATTTGTAAGGGGAAGTGCCAGCAAAATGCAAGCTGGAGCAGGGAAACTGTTTTTGGTCTTATCCGGGTCCTTCTCTGAAGCTGTGTTTACCCAAGCACTGTTGGGCAGAATTACTGAGAAGGACTGGGCTCTTTGCCCTTTTGTGAACCAGAGGACAACAGACACAACTCAAAGAGAGGGTAAATTTAGAATTGCAAATTGCAATATTTGTTTTCCTTTTATTTTTTTCCCCATTTTTAATTGTAGTAAAATAAACATAAAATTTACTATCTTTTTTTAAAGATATACAGTTTTTTTTTATACAGTTCAGTAGTGTTAAGTATATTCACATTGTTATGCAGCCAATCACCGGAACTTCTTCATCTTGCATAATTGAAACTATGCCCATTAAACAACTTTCCATTTCTTCCTATAGGAGTCCCTGGCAACCATCACTCTACTGTCTGTTTCTATGAATCTGACTACTCTGGATACCTCATATAATAGAATCATGCAATATTGGTCTTTTTATGACTGGCTTTCACTAAGCATATTATCCCAAGTTTCCCCATGTTGTAGGGTGTATCCTAATTTTCTTCCTTTGTAAAGCCAAGTAACATTCCACTGTGTGTATACACTACATTTTGTTCATCCCATCCACTTATCTGCCAATGGACACACTTGGGGTGCTTCCACCTTTTGGCTATTGTGAACAATGCTGCTATGAATATGCGTGTGTGAATCTCTCTTAAGACTCTGCTTTCAATTTTTGTGGATTCATATCCAAAATGTAATTGCTGGATGACATGGCAACGCTATTTTTAATTTTGGGGGTAACCACCATACTGTTTTTTACAGAGGCTGCTCCATTTGATATTCCCACCAACAGTACATAAGGGTTTCTCCACATTCTTGTCAACACTTGTTATTTTCTGTTTATCTTTTAATTTTTTTAAAAAACATGCTCCTCTTTGTATGCAAATGCTGAGAAGGAGTGGGGCTACGCTTGCTCTGTTTTTAATATCACAGAGGCCTGATGACCTCTTGGTTAGGTTATACCTCTTGCACACCTCCCTCTGGAGCACAACCCAGAAGACACAAGGCCTGAACACTAAAAGAAAAACTACTATACACTTATGTTGGAGGGAGCCCTTCTCCCAACAGTCAAAAATATCCAACAATACTCAAGTACCTTTCTTGCGATTATTCTTTCTTTTCTTGGTCCAGGAACACTTGTACTGCATGATCATTTTGTAACATGTGGAAATAACTAACATCTGCCTAGATCTTTACAATTTACAGAGAGATTTATAGCTATTATCTCCTTTGACCCTCATGATAATATATTACATTCACTTTGGAGTATAGAAATTGAAACTCTGAGTTAACTTTATCTTCAGAACTCTATAAATAGAAAGTGGTGGGGCCCAGGCTGGAACTCATATCTTTAGACTCCAGAGGACACATTCATCATCCCACTACCTCACACTGCCTCTCTCTGCTCAGAAAGGGTGTGCAACTTCTAGGAGTCTATCAGCTAGATTCCCAGTCAACTATGCGCTATTTCCTTCTCATTTGTGAGAACTGGAAGTTCTATTTCTTCAATAAAGAAATATACAGAAGCAGGTATTTCAGCCAAGAAGCCCAGAATGCTCCCTGTTTCCCAGTTTTGGGGATATTTGTTGTAGATTCCTACTTTCTGCTTAAAGGGATCTGTGACAAACACAAATGAATCTCCAAAGACAGGTAATTAGAGATCTTTGATGGAAAGGGGTCTTCCACCAACAGAAAAAGGAGGCTAGTATATTCCAGTATTTTTCTTGGGTACTTCATTCTCTAATTGGTTCAGGAAAACAGATACCACGTGACCATTTTGCCAAGTTTGTATTCAAAGGTTGGAGGGTCTTGTACTGCTGACTGACTGTCTGGTTAGAGCCCTGTGCTGTGGCCAGAGGCTAGAAGGAGCAAGACAGCAGGAGGGACCTGAGGCAATGGCACCACCACTGCTGGACAGTAACTCTGAGAAGGGAATAACTAGCAACTTCATAGCACTATATACAGAAAACAGTAAATCAAATTGAGAAAGATGGCTTCAATTCTGTGTCTCTTACAGTCTCAGGTGCTGAAGAGTTCACATAAACAGTCATCTCCAAGCCTTTTCAATAAAAAGACTGTGAATATTTTACTACCACGTGTCTACCTTATTGAAGCTACTTAGCAGGGTTTTTAGGTTCTTGGGGGCAAGCTTTGATAGAGTGCACAAAGACACAGAATCGAGCCAACTGCTCCAAGGAGATTTCCATTTCTAGTACTATTTACAAGCAGCAGAGACTAGTAATTAATCTTTATTATTTACAAAACCAAAAGTTTATAGAAATCATGGTAAATATTATACTACGTGATAGACAGCTTGGCAATCACTATGTCGGAGAAACATAACTATATATAGACTCTTTCTAAACTGCTCTGGAAATTAGAATAGCTATAAGAATTCTAATGTTTTACATACTTGCATTCTTTCCATTTGAATTCTCTTTGTATCAGCCTCTGTACTCCATCCCAAGGTCTGTTGCCGCCACCCCCACCAGGCCAGGGCTTTATTCAACCATTCTGTGGGCCTGCCTCTGAATTTCCTGCTTACAGGGAATTCTCTGAGCCCAGAGAAGGAGTTGTTAAGCAGGCCAGAGGTTTTTAGAAATGTATATTATGTACCATTGGCAAATGAGATTTTATTATTTTTATTAGGAAGTACCTGTAAGCTGAGAAAAAAAGGGCAGCAAAGAAATTGGCTCTATCATAGCCTTGCAATGTAGTGTCAGAAGGAGAGAGAAGTACAATCAGGAGTTTCACCTCCAGAGATGGAAGTTGAATTCAGAAGTCTAGGGGATTTTCATTTTATCTTCTCAGAAAGGCCCAAATAGCTAAGCTGAGGATCACAACTGAATGCCTCTCATATCTATCTCTTACTCCTCTCTGCTTCTCCATAGTAATTCCTCATGGAATTATTAAAATAGAACTCAAAAGTTCTTTTATCAACAAAGAAGGGTAAACTGGAAAGACTATTTCCTACCCCACAGCCAGGATTTGAGGAAAGGGAATGATATCAGATAAAATAAATGATGGCTGGCAATGAGAAAAAAAAATTTGTTGTCGAGGGTGAGCTGCAGGAAAGAGAAAAAAAAAGCAAGGAACCATTTGGTTGGCAAGTATAGTCTGGGTCTGATGCATATATCTCAAATGAAAGGTAAGGCCTCACATGGACCAGTTAGCATGGTGTTCCATTAAAACACACACACACACACACACACACAACACATGGGAATTAAAAATAATTAAAAGCAATTCGTATCTCTGCTAGAGACTCTTAAAGAACTTCAGAAGGGAATGTGGTTGGTAAATCACAATGCTTTTCCCAGGACCCTTCTCTCAACTTCATTACATACAGCAGCTACCCTGAATCCTGCCCACCCCTCAGTCTCATTTCCTTACCAGAATTTCTCTCTCCAGCAGACCGTTCTTGGACCTCCTCCCAGTGTAAATGATTAAACCAGCTTTTTTAGCCTCTCCTACCCATTATCTCAATTCTGGATAACACAAACCCAGGAACTGAGGCAGACTCAGAATCCCTTTTTAGGAAGTGAGGGAGAAGGTGAATGGCCAAAATGGCATTCTTAGTGAGTGGAGAGAGAGCAAGTGACTTGCAAGTATGTTTGACAGAGTGTGTTTTCTCTGATCTTAGTCATACACAGAAAGCCCCAAATGCCTTAAGAACACTGCCCACAACCGTCCAGTATGATCCCCCCAACATCCTTATTGCCTTATTGCCAACAGAAATGTTGTTCCTTTTGAATTTCAATGGGCCAGTTTCCTCTCTAGACAAGCACTACTCTGCAATATCTCAGGATTCAGCTGGACAATGCAGAGCTGGGAGAAAGAATCTAAAATGAGACCTGTCCCTAGTCAGGTATCCAGGGAGCTGGTGCACCTGGAGTGCAGTCAGGCAGCCCTGAGGGGTAAAGCTATGGTGGATCACAGTACAGGCAGGGAGGGAGACTGTCATGGGAAGCAGTGGGATATTCCATCTGACGGGTAGAACACACATGTCTAGGCTGGGGAATACCTAGAGGGTCTGTCAGCAAACCTAGACGAGATGCATCAGAAGGTCAATAAGCCCAGCCAGTAGACTTGGGCCTCACTAACGTGACTCTGATCTCAGGAAAGGGGCTGCAGAGGTGAAGTGGTGGTAGGTGTGGGGATGGGTATGACTTCCAGCTCTGAAATGCTATGAGAGATAAACACTATAAGGAAAATGAAGAGGGGAGTCAGAGAGAGATATGAAGAAAGGGCTATGGGGATTCAAAGTGGGAAGAGATAGAATCCAGTTGTAGGGATCAGGTAAGGCCTCTTGGAGAAGTTGGCATTTGAAAAAGTCCTTTGAGGCTGGGCAGAATTTCAACAGCAGAGATAAGAGGTAGGGATTCCATGTGGAGGAAACATCCTGAGGAAAGATAGAGGCTGAGGAATATGGGGCAAGGCTGAGGAATGGTAGGAAAACAAGTTTTTGACTATCATCTGGGGGGATGACAAAATATGGTGTTGGGAAGGTGGGGTAGAGTCATATTGGAGAGGATCTCAAAAACTAGGCTGAGAAGTTTGTACTTAATTCAGTGAGCAACCAGGAGCTCTTGAAGACTTTTCCACAGGATCATGATCATAGCTGTATGCTACAAAATTTCATCTTGAAGCCAGGTGGGAGAACTTGAAAGAAGGATTGGTGAGAGGAATGGAAATCTATTAGAAGATGCCACAGACGGCCAGGTGCGGTGCCTCACGCCTGTAATCCCAGCACTTTGGAAGGCCGAGGCTGGTGGATCATGAGGTCAGGAGTTCAAGACTAGCCTGGACAAGATGGTGAAACCCCGTCTCTACTAAAAAACCACAAAAATTAGCTAGATGCAGTGGCAGGCGCTTGTAATCCCGGCTACTTGGGAGGCTGAGGCAGGAGAATCGCTTGAACCCGGGTGGCGGAGGTTGTGGTGAGCCAAGATCGTGCCACTGTACTCCAGCCTGGACAACACAATGAGACTCCGTCTCAAAAAAAAAAAAAAGATGCCACAGACCATTTCAGAGGTAGAGTCTGACATAGAATGATGACACTGGAAATGCAACTTGGCAACTGTTTTAGAGATGGAATATCAGAGATGCCTGCAGAATTCTACATGTGTGTTTGGTAGAGCATGCAAGCCCAGAAATATGAAAGTCAGAGCAGCCTTATTAGCAGGATAGATGGTGAAAATGGATTTGAGCATGTTGAATCTGAGGTACCAGCAGGCTACTTAGATGTAGACGTCCAGTGGGAAGTTGGAAAGGTGGCCTAAAACTCTGGAGATGAATCTGGACAAAACACCAAATGCTTGGATCGTTGGATTTATTTTAAACACCAGATATCTGTGTCTGCATTTCCCACCTACAGATTCAAGTTGGACAGAAGGCAGCAAATGCATTGAAAGCAAAGTATGGAACCAATTATAGAGTTGGATCAAGTGCAGATATTTTATGTAAGTATCTTTTTTTGCCTCTTCAATAGTATCTAAGGCACAAAAGAAGTCAGTGGACTTTGGGTGGCGAGATAGGCGGGAGAGGAACAGAAGAGTTCCTGGGATCAACAGGGAGTTGTACAAATCAAAATGACCAAGGATAAAAGGGAGTCTGTACAAATCCAGAATTATACTCTCTAGGGATAAGGTATGAACTAAAAGAAAAAGAATTAATGCGCTGGCTCAGACCAGAACTTCCCCTGGCTTCAGTTAAAAAGAGCTGGCAAGCTAGAAGGCACAGGAGTTAACGGGAAGGACATTGTCCACTGACCTTTGGTCAGTCAATTCAGTTCCCAGAGGACCCATCAGGCTAAGAAAGTCCTGGAGAAAAATATCTAAAGACAAGAATTTAGTTGAAAGGAGAGCGTGCTGTTTCTCCCAACCCCAACCTCCACCTTCTCCACCCTCCATGAGCCCCCCTCTAAATACTTGTATAATATTTTTCTTGTGGGTCATTTTGTTTCTGTTCCTTTCTTTATATGACTCAGTTCACTCTTGCCAGGCAATATCAGGTTGCCAAGTCAGTGACTCAGCTGAGAACCTTTAGCCAAACCTCCCCATGTGCCAGACACAGTGTCAGGTATGATGGGGGACAGAGACACTAAATAAGATGTGGTTCCCGCCCTGCAGAGGCTTACAACCAAGGAGAAAGAGAAGACAGCTATTCCTGAGACCCTGATCTAAAACAGCTTCTTTATTTTACTAAGTGAACCTTTAGTTCCTGAAATGGCTATAGAAATCTGTTCTTTCAAAGTACGACTTCTACCTCTGCCTTCATGTTTTCACCTGTAGATGCCTCATCAGGGTCTTCAAGAGACTGGGCCCGGGACATTGGGATTCCCTTCTCATATACGTTTGAGCTGAGGGACAGTGGAACATACGGGTTTGTTCTGCCAGAAGCTCAGATCCAGCCCACTTGTGAGGAGACCATGGAGGCTGTGCTGTCCGTCCTGGATGATGTGTATGCGAAACATTGGGACTTGGACAGTGCTGGAAGGGTGACATCTGCCACTGTGCTGCTGGGCCTGCTGGTGTCCTGCATGTCTCTTCTCTGAGTGCATTCCGCTCAGGCCTGCTCAACCCCGGTGGCTTGGGTATGGCTGGAGGAACAGTGTGCTATGGTTGTAGAGAAACCAAATCATTTAACTAAAAATACTTCCTATTTCAATAAGGAAAAATCATGTCTGCATTTTAATATTTGTTTTTCTGTGAGCTGAGCTTTATTCCTTTATACGAGGAATTAGTTAGGTATTAGTTAGGAATTAGTTAGGTATTAGTACAATAATGTTACAAACCAAACCTCTCTAAAACCAAGTGGTGCAAATCTACAGGTCATGATGCAGTGATCTTGGTTGTGCTCACTTAGGCATCCGTGGTCAGTTTCAGGGCAGCTGGTAGATCTCGGATGAACTCACTCTGGGGGTTGGCTACTGTAGGCTAGTATAGGATAGCCTCAGCTGCAATGAGGAACGGGGCTCTGCTCCCTGTATCTTCTCCTCCAGCACATTAGTACCATGCACTCATGGCCATGGTGAAGGAGCAAAAGCAGCAGGAGAGCAAGTCTCAATGTGCAGGCACTTTTCAAACCTCTGCTTGCATCCTATTTGCTAACACCCATTTGCCAGAGGAAGTCACATGGCTGAGCTCTGCATCAAGGGGTGGAACAGAGCAGAAGGTGGTGAGTGAAGAATTGGGGCCATCAGTGAAATGACTCTGTCTGGTGTTTATATCACACCCTTGACCTTCACTGGCTTAGCTTCATAGTCAGTAGCTCAGCTACAATTCGAGGCAACTCAACTAGATGGCTATTATCCTATTCAGCTTTAAATGCAGAGAAACCTGTGAGTTCCAGTGGAACCCCACTGCTCTTGAAATCTAATTAAAAGTCACATAATGAGATTCTGATAGGGCCTTTTGTGTTCTACTAATTTTTGTGATTTATGATCTTAACATTCACTAAGGAAAATGAAGTAGGAATAGGTCTTCTACCCTGGTGTCTGGGAAATTTTTCTCATCTGTATTCTTCAAAAATTTTGCTTATGCTTTTGAACCAGGTTCTTGCTTTCTTAATTTTGTGTAAATGAGTTAGTAGCAGCATTCAGAGGATAAGTTATACAATCTCTCTTGATGACTGTTGTTGGTTTTATTTACTTATTTATTCATTAAAAACATTTAAGGATCTACTAGGTGCATTTTGATAGGTTCTGGGATTACAATGGTGAATAAGATAGACGTGGTCCCTGTCTATTTGAAATTTATATTCCAATGGGTGAGATCAGGAGTAGCAGCCATAAATAATTGGAATGGGCATGCTATTTCATACCAGGTGAATCCCAGCTCTAGGGTAATACAATAAGCAAGAACACAAATAAATAAATTAAATATTGCAGTTTGTGACACATACTATGAAAGAAATGAAAAGTCAATAGAGAGGAGAGGAAGGCCCATATTGTACGTGTACAGATATCTGGGCATTTAATTGTGCTATCTCATCTATTAAATTTTAAGTGCTGTTAAAGTAGCAGCCATGACTGTCATTTCCTATGTATCTCTATGTGACACCTTGAAATGGTGCTAAGCAGTTGTCAGGCTTTGAATAAATGCAGTTGTGACCAGCTGACAGGGCATCCTTGAGTGTTCAGTCACCCATTGCCAAATATCCTTGTTGGTCACAGTCACAATACACTTGTTGGTTGTAACCCTTTTATTGCCTTTCTTTGTAGTCTTTATTTCTTCATGTTTTGCTAGTGTGTGGCTGATAAGGGTCAGAAAGGAAAATGTCAGAGGCAATAGGGTTTAATGAATCAGAGAAGAGCTATTTACATAAAAATGCCAACTCCACAATTGTGGCAGTGTCAGGAGGAAATGGTTTGGTTTCATCAATGGTCAGCCTAGAAAGGAAGAAAACTAGTGTGACCACCCAATGCTATATTCAAGAAGAAAGCAGGGGATCTGTGCTTACAGACACTGGTTATCAGTGTTCATCTAGCCTGGGTTTTAGTCTCCAAGCCTATTTTAAAAATAACTCGAACCTCTGAGTACTATGGGACTCTGATCTACAAAGTTTAATTCATGTCTAGAGATGGAGCTCATGGGCAAATAAAGTCTAAAGAGAATAGAGAGAAACTCAGTTAATTGATCAGCTTGCCTAAAACCTCCCACATGGATTTTTCCAGATTCCAGGATGCGAGCATAGTTTCCTTGAGGGGACTTCACCTGTCTCTGGGGGAATAAGGTACTGGGAAACATGACACATTTTTTACTGCTTCTGGAAGTTTTTTATTTCCTGTGAAAGGATCCTAAGAACAGGGATAGAAAGATGGTGAATGACCACATTGATCTTTCTAAGAATGTTTTCAACTTCGTGGTGGAAAGTGGTATTTGTTTGGGAAAACTTCACAGCTGATGCTACTAATGCAATCTTGAGAGTATCCTGTTTGTAGTTTGGTTGGGTCTGGGATTTGATTTTATCATACTTTAAAGCTAAGAAGTTAGCTTGTTAATACTTCATGTATGTTAGTAGAAGGCTTGAAACTCCCAGTCAGAGTCAAAGGACACTATTTCCCAAAGCACATGAAGCAGCATGAGCATGAGCATATTTACAGGGATTCCTCCTTCTCCCAAGCTCCAAGAGGATGATGCAAAGAGCCCAGATGCCACGTGCACATGCAGCGAGTTGTGCAACCGAGAGAAACACTAAGCTTTGGAATTCACTGCTTTTACAGCAAGCAGTAGAAGCCCGATCTTATCCCAGAAGAAGACATGTCCCCATCTCTCAAGGTTGCTTGCTTACTGCAAATAAAACTGAGAAATGGTCCAGGTAAAAGTGGTCAGGGCCTTGCATCCTTGGCCCAGCCAGGAAGATGTGCAGGAGAAAAAGAGGCTGTAAAGGACTGTCTCCCAGTAAGTTTTATGTGTCAGGTTGAATCCTATGAAATTGCTGCTTTTGTGGGTCAACAAAGTTCAACTATTGGTGATTTTTACACGGTTCAATTTAAGTTTATCTCAGTACTAATCAAAGTACTTTTATAATGCCTCCTCTTTTATTTTTAGGAAGTTTGACTATTCTGCCTTTTCCGTTACTATTTCTGTCTTTCCACCAAACTCTATCAGTGCTTTTTCCATAACTATTCCTACAAAGGATCTAGATCTTCTTGACTTACAGGTGAATTTAGAGTTTAAAATGATGCAAAATAATAAATGCAGATGATATACAAGCTTCTAGCTTCTAGCTCTAGGGTTTTTTTTTTTACGGCACTGTCAAAGTGAGTTATATTTTTATTTTCACTATGTATGACAAAGCTCCTATTTCTCTTCCTTATGCAGTTTATCAGTCTACTGATATGTTATTAAATATATCACCCCAGTATTATTCATATCTTATGTATATAATTTGAATCTGGTATAAATTTACTATGGCACTAAGAGAAGCCCACTGCTCAAGAACATAAAATTGCAGTACTAAATACAGAGTTTTTTTTAAATCTAAAATTAATAATTATTTATTTTATCATGTGCAGCAATTGAAATATTTTATGTGTATTATCTTGTGTGAAGATGTTACCAGAAAGGGGTCCCAATCCAGAATCCAAGAGAGGGTTCCTGGATCTCATGCAAGAAAGAATTTAGGGCAAGTCCACCGAGTAAAGTGAAAGCCAGTTTATCAAGAAAGTGAAGGAACAAAAGAATGGCTACTCCATAGACAGAGCAGCCCCAAAGGCTGCTGGTTGCCCATTTTTATGGTTATTTCTTGATGACATGCTAAACAAGGGGTAGATTATTCATGCCTCCCCTTTTTAGACCATATAGGGTAACTTCCTGATGTTGCTATGGCATTTGTAAACTGTCGTGGCGCTGGTGGGAGGATAGCAGTGAGGACCACCAGCAGTCACTCTCATCGCCATCTTGGTTTTGGTGGGTTTTGGCTGGCTTCTTTACTGCAACCTGTTTTATCAGCAAGGTCTTTATCTTGTGCCAACCTCCTATCTCATCCCGTGACTTAGAATGCCTTAACGGTCTGGGAATGCAGCCCAGTAGGTCTCAGCCTTATTTGACTCAGATCCTATTCAAGATGGAGTTGCTCTGGTTCACATGCCTCTGACAATACTCATAAGAATCTTGAGTTAGATATTTTTATTTATTTGATGAAGAAACTGAGACAGACAGGTTAAGAAATATGCCCAGCCATGGGCACACGTTTGTTTGTTTGTTTGTTTTTAGAGACAGGATCTCACTCTATTGCCCCAGGCCAGAGTGCAGTAGCACAACCATAGCCCGTTGCAGCCTCAAACTCTTGGGCTCAAGTGATCCTCCATCCTCAGCCTCCTGAGTAGCTGTGACTATAGGTTCACACCACCACACGTGGCTAATTTTTTTTTTTTTTTTTTTTTTTTTGTAGAGACAGCTATGTTGCCCAGGCTGTTCTTGAACTTCTGGCCTGAAGCAATCCTCCTACCTCAGCCTCCCAAAGTGCTGGGATTACAAGTATGAGCCACTGTACCCGGCTAGCAACACTGTTCTTAGTGATTGATTAGTTGTATTGGAATAGGAATTTTCCAGTTTTAGGATGTCTGAAGTGCTCTCTAAGGGATACTGCCAGTGCTTTGCCAAAACTCCTTCAGGTAACTTCTACTGAATCCCTCTCCATCTTTGACATGTTTTTACCTCCAATGGCTCATAATTGCATGACTTTTTCCAGTGGCTACCCTTGAGCTACTGCATGTACTTTGCCTACCGCTACAGAGAGTTAGAAGTGTGTGACAGTGACACCTGTTAAAAGAAAACCTTTAGTCAAATTAAAGTCAACAGATTTTAAGTGAGCAAGGAATGATTCATGAATCAGGCAGACTCCTGAGCTAGAGCAGGCTCAAAGAGACTCTGGCACAGTCACATAGTGGAAGAAGATTTATAGACAGAAAAAGGAAAGTAACATATAGAAAACCCAAAGTGAGGTACAGAAACAGTCAGATTGGTTACAGTGTGGCATTTGCCTTATTTGAACACAGTTTGAACATTGGCCCCCTTTGATTGGCCAAAACTCTGTGATTGGCACAAGAATAGGTTACAGTCTGTTCATACCTCCATTTAGGTTCTAGTTCACTATGTACAGAGAAACCTTTAGGACGAACTTAAAATATGTAAGAAGGCAGCTTTAGGCTAAACTTGATTGAATACATCTACCACCAGAAACCCCCAGCCTCTGCCTGGAGGGTAACAGATGAGTCCAGGGGTATGAAAGCCCAGTTCTCCTGCAGTGAGAAGTGTAACTTGTTCCAGAGATACTGTGGGATAAGGTTAAAGTTACTCTCCAAAGAACGTGCCTTGAGGTTGCACCCTTGCTTGGCTTCCTCCCTTTCTTTGTCTTGCTTCCTCACTCCCTTACTAGTTTCTCTTGGGAGTACTTCCTTAATAAATCACTTATGCATGACTCCTCACATCTGGACCTGCCTGTAGGGAACCCAATGTAATTGTCAGTGTTTTGGAATTATTACCAAAACATCATAAGTTTTTAATTTCCTAAAATAACCCTTAATACAAGTATTACTATTACTCAATATTCAGAATATGCCTGGAGATTACAAATGCTGTATGAACAGAAATATTTCTATTTTGAATATTTTCTAATTCTAGAACATGAAGACTCTTATTCTAGATAAGACTTTTATTTCAGGATAACATGCATTTTTAGTTGAACCTCTTATTGAAGGCACAGCAAAAAAAAAAAGATTAGTCTTTATGGACTTGTAAATTTTAAAGTATTTGGTGTTACAATAAGACTTTATGGGAAAATAATAGACACTTATTATAGTTTTCCACTTTACTGTAATCAAGACTGCATAGTCTTTTCTCAGCTACTCTGAAAAAGGACTTTTATTTCTGTCTCAGGATTTATTCATTTAAAATAATTAAAAAATAAAGCTCCAAAGAACTTTAATGGTGAGTGTATTAACTCTTATCCTGCCAACATGTTCCTTTCCTACAGAGCTCTTATTATGTTTTTGCTGAGGATTTTAAAAAAGAAAAACATTTTTGAAAGTCAGCTCCAAAATGATGCTTCCAATAAAAGATGAACAGTGTCCTTTTTATTTACATAGATGGTGCAAAAGCAACCACAGAGACACAAAGGAGGCAAAGAGTAACGTGTCACACAAAACCCACTCATTTTGTGGCTTCAAATGAGTTTGAACCCACAAAAACCCAGTTGACTAGATAGAGGATCTTGAGAAGGTGAAGTGTAAAGTCAGGTTAGGATTAGGTGGTTGAAGAGCCTGAATGCCAGACCAGTGTCTAAACATTCTCCTTATAGGCTGTGGGGAGTACTAGCAGAGGTAGTAAAGGAGTAAAGAAGTAGAGGGAGTAAAAAGCAAAGATTACTCTGGAAGGATGATCTAAGGTGAAATAATTAGAGGGAAGATGTCAGGAAAAACAGTTCAGAAAATATTAAATATTATACTGGGCATGTAACCACCCAGTGGGTTCATTTTGCCCCCTGCCTAGATAGAGCTCATTTACCAAGACAGGGAAATTGCAATAGAGAAACAGCTTAACATACACAGAGCTGGCTAAACAGGAAATGGGAGTTTTATTATTACTCAAATCAGCCTCCCTGAAAATTTGGAGGCTAGAGTTTTTCAAGGGTAGTTTGGGAGGAGGCTAGGACAGGGGGAATGCTGATTGGTTGGGCATGCAATCAAAGGGGTATGGAAAATGGCCCTCATTGTGCGGAGTCTGCTTCTGGGTGGGGGCCACAGAAGAGTCACTAGTCCAGGTGAGGCATCATCAGAAATGCAAAAGCTGGAAAAGACATCTCAAAGGGCCAATCTTAAGTTTTACAATAGAGATGATATTTACAGAAGTAATTGGGGAAGTTGAAAACCATACAACCTTCAAAATAAAGACTGGTCTTAGCATAAATCAAGCCCCCCATCCTCCTAATATGGTGGCCGTCCATTAGTTTTACAAAGGTGGTTTAGTTTGGGGGAAGGGCTATTATCATTTAAACTATAAACTAAATTTTTCCCAAAGTTAGCTTGACCTATGCCCAGGAATGACCAAAGACATTTTGGAAGTTAAAGGCAAGATGGAGTTGGTTAGATGAGATCCCTTTCACTGTCATAATTTTCTCACTATTATGATTTTTGCAAACGTGGTTTCATACACACATGAAATGAATAACAACTACGTTGAGTTGGTGGCCACAGAAATTTCCATTCTTTCCCCACAAAGTGACAGAAATCAGAGAGGTTATTCAGAAGGATTCAAGTATTATAAGATCATGAGAACTTGTCTTCAATCATTTTTGTTTCATCCCTGCCTGAGAAAGTATAATAATGCTGCAAATTGACTGATAGACCTACGGAATCCAGAAGGGAAGCAGAATGGAAAAATGAGGAGCCATGTGGTTTCATACAGGAAATAGGGAATGCAGAATTGTCACGCTGAGGTGTCAGTTGAAATTCAGGATTAGTTTTCGATCTTCTAGTCAGGTGTTGAGTCACATGCAACCTTCATTTCAATCTCATATTCCAAACTTCATTCAATATGGAAACTTGAAAAAGTTTTTAAAAAATTAAAAACTGTAATCTCCATCAGTTTCCTCTTACACATACGCTAATTCACCCTATGACATTTACTTTATAATTAGGTTTGCAAGTCTATCACTTCAAAGGTTGACTATTTTCTCAAAGGCTGTTGCTTCAAAGATTTGTTGTGCAGGAGAATTCTTATTTCAAATAAAAATTTTCCTTGAAGCATAAAATATAAGTCAGATAAAAACAGAACTGCTCTGTCTGATTTGGGAAGGCTGCGTAATGGGTCTAAAGATACTCCCCGTCCCCCAATTTCCCTGCAGACCTGAAGCACTTACTACTCAAATTGTGGTCCATGGACCAGTAGCATTAGTTTTAGATGAAAGCTTGTTCGAAATTCAAATTATTCGACATCAGAGCTTGCGTTTAACAAAATCCCTAGGTAATTTGATGCTCTTGAAAATTTAGTTAGCACAACTTTAGAGTACAGATATCACCTGGACAGCTTGTTAAAACAGATTCTTGTCCACATCAATAGATCACTGGTAGAGCATGAAAGTCTGCATGTTTAACAAGCTCCCAGGTGATGCTGATATTGCTGGTCCTCACACTACTGCATATCAAGTGGCAAAAAGCTAGAGTAGTGATTCTCCAATGTTAGTGGGCATCAAAATCATCTGGAAAGTTTGTTAAAACCTGAGCTGGTGGGTCCCATCTCCCCATGAGAATTTCTTACTCAGTAGTGGGACGGAAGGAGGGAATGTGGAGAATCTGCATATCTAACAAGTTCCCAGGCACTGTTGATGCTGTTTCTCTGGGGAATGCACTAGAGCATTTGGCTCATAATTAGGAAAAGTTGCCACTAGGTAAGCAGAGGTATCTTGATTTCGTTTTTGAGTAAAAAGAAGTAAATACAAAATAAAGACAAAAGTCTCTGCCCTTAAGGATCTTTCAGTCTAGTTCAAAATACAGAAAAGTAAACAAACACCTCACAAAATAAGTACTCAAATGAAGACTACGTGCAGGCAACTAACTGAGAAGAGCCATTAACTCAGCCTCTGTGGGATGGGCGTGGGAGGGGGCTAGGGAAGGGTTCATTCGTTTTCTTAGAATGTGAGAGGAACTTGGAAGTAGTCTGATGGCTTAAATGATCCGCACTTTGTGCAAGACACAGTCTTTAATTTGAGATCCTGATAATAGCCATGGATATACCAGTTAATTATGCATTTGTAATTAAAACTAATCTGAACATCTTTTATGAGGCAGGATGGGGTAGTTGGGGAGGAGTGTTGAGAATCAGGGGTTTGCAGTGGAAGCAATGGAGAAGGGGCTAAACCTGAACACGCCTTCCCTCAGAGTGAGGAAGAAGAGGCTGGAATTAAATCATAGTCAAGAAGTAACCTGGTTGTCTCTGGCTCTTTACTTCTCAGAAAGTCAACCATCTGATGTTAGCTTCTGTTCCCAAATGTATTGGTTCATCTAACTAAAAGATCTGAAGTGAGTGAAAGAATAAAAGGATCCAGGGATTCCAAAGATGTTATCAGAATTTCATGAGTTTCCATATTTTAATTTTGCATTAGACCTTTTTCTGTTGGTTTTATTAAAGCAGGCTCTTTCCATGTGGGAGCAAAATGCAACCGCTGCCCTTGTTGTCCTCCCACCCATTCCCTGCAGCTCTAGTCCTGGATCCTATCCTGTCCACAACCCTGGAAAAAAAGTGTTTCTCTTAATAGTGGTTCCAATACAATTCCCAAAGAGGGACTGAATGGGTCTCCATGAGTCAAGAAGTTGGAATATGCTGTTGTCCCAGCCAAGGTCACATGGTCACTCATAGACCAGCTTCACAAACTACATAGATTGAGATAGGAAATAAAATCAGGCCGCTTATGTTGGAAGAAGAGTGAGTAGACACTGGTCAGTTAAAAAGCAACAACTGGCTGGGTGTGGGTGGCTCACGCCTGTAATCCCAACACTTTGGGAGGCCAAGGTGGGTGGATCACCCGAGGTCAGGAGCTCAAGACCAGACTGGCTAACATGGTGAAATCCCGTTTCTACTAAAAATACAAAAAATTAGCCGGGCGTCGTGGCACGCACCTGTAATCCCAGCTACTCAGGAGGCTGAGACAGAAGAATCGCTTGAACCGGGGAGGCAGAGGTTGCAGTGAGCCCAGATTGCACCATTGCACTCCAGCCTGGGCAACGAGAACAAAAATCCATCTCAAGAAAAAAAAAAAAAGTGACAGCTGCCCCCTATCCCAGAAAAAGCACAGGGCCTTTCTACAAGTCTCAGAGTTCACCCTAGCAGATTCTAAGTGTCATATTCTCAAAAAGAAGGTAAAACCATTTGTTTCTTAGCTATGTGATGGACATACATTCAAAATTAGGTTCAGGATCCCCCAGAGCAAAGTCACAGTGCATTCTACTCACAGTGTCTACTTAATTGTAGCAGCCATGTCTCTGCACTTACACAAAATCTTCAGGAATCTATTTTCATGAACCATTCCCAGGATTCAGGTAAGTGAGAGACACTGTAGGGAAGTGTTAACAGCAAAAACTCTGAAGCCATATTGCCCAGGTAAAGCTCCGCCCACTCACTTCATGGCTGTGTACCTGGGGCAAGTCGCAGAACATGTTTGTGTCTCAACTGCCTCACTGATAAAATGCAGATAATAAGAGGACCTACCTTACACCGCTGTTGGGGAGATTAACTGGGTTAATGTTTGTAAAGTGCTTTGAATGATGATTTTCCACGACAGAGTGACTTGTCCACCCTAGACCACCTACTCTAACCACAATGTTAGTGCTCCGTAAATATTAGGAGTTAAGACTATTAATACTAATGATACTGTCAGAAAATGTGGTGTCTGATGCTCCTGCCACAAGGAAGGCTATGTTCCCAAATCACTTTCATTAGGGTTTCTCTCTAGGGGTAAAGACAGAGAACGTGTCCAAACAGGTGCTGTGGCAGAGCCCTGATTCAGCTTTGTTTTCCTGGAGCGTGGGCTGAAGCAAGGTGTTATCTGAGCTTTTCAGATGTGTGTCTCTGAAGGTCCAGGATTTTCAAACGATGAACATTTAAATCTAGTTTCAGTGTGAGACCAGGGAACAGAAGAGAAGTGGAAATATCCTTGGCCATTTCTTGTAGGTGCCCAACCCAGGGATCTGCTTATTGCAAATATTCCTGTGGCCCCTCCTTTCTCCCCAAATTCACCAGGATGCCCAAAACTTGAACCCAGGCTTGCGAAGAAAGCTAGCTACAAGAGGCATTTTTAATTAAGTGCTGTTCAGGTCACTTTGGCAGTGGTGATGGGGTTTCACAGACATTATTAAATGACAGAAAAAATGTGTATACATTTTTCCGGAAGAAGCATACAGACACTTCCACATTTTAAAAATATCTTTCAACGAGTCTCTAAACCCCCTTTCAAAAGATAAGAACTGCTGACTCAGAGGGATACTAGTTGAATTTAAGCAATTCAGGTAATTAATTGAAATCAATCAATTCGGTTAATGAGAATATGTTCTTATTTGCCTGATAATCATATTTTTGTTATTTTAAAGGAAAGCTGTTGATAGAGAAATCTGTTAACCCATTCTTTTTCAGGATGATGAGGCTGACATCTCCCCAAATGTATTTTTGCTTTTCTACTCAAAACTTGACAGTGGCCGGGCGCGGTGGCTCAAGCCTGTAATCCCAGCACACTTTGGGAGGCCGAGGCGGGCGGATCACGAGGTCAGGAGATCAAGACCATCCTGGCTAACACAGCGAAACCCTGTCTCTACTAAAAAATACAAAAAATTAGCCGGGTGTGGTGGCTGGCGCCTACAGTCCCAGCTACTTGGGAGGCTGAGGCAGGAGAATGGCGTAAACCTGGGAGGTGGAGCTTGCAGTGAGCCGAGATCCGGCCACTGCACTCCAGCCTGGGCGACAGAGCGAGACTCCGTCTCCAAAAAAAAAAACTTGACAGCTAGCCTCCTCTAGTCAGCAGGGTGTGCCTCGAAGACACAACACAGCTGTGTGTGCTAGCCTTCATTTGCTGTGAGTCTAAATGGAAACCTATAGGTGCTTTTCTGTGTCTTTGGTGTTTTCTCAAAATATCTCATTAGATGTCTCTACATGCTGGTAAGGTGGAATCTCAAACAATCACCACATAGCAATGGGGCCGAATAACTCAGGGTTTCCTCCACTCCAACACTCTGCCTGTGCATGTGACTTCTGCCCCAAGTCCTTGGTCCAGTCCTTAACCCATTTATGCCTGAGGTTGCAATTTTTTGAATTTTTGCGATCAGACCTTGGCAATGACCTTGAGCAGTGGGATATAAATAACTTCCACATGCTTAGCGTTCCAATAATGGAACACTAGGCATAATGGTGTAAATAATGCTGGCACTTCTTCCAGAGATCCCAAGGGCAGGATCCTACTGGTGCCAGGCACTCATTTACAGTAAGCAGCATCTGTTACCAGCCTCGGGAGCAGAAGGTGAGAGTAATGATCTCTGCACCAGTGGCTTCCCCAACCTAGTTACTTGTTTTTAATTAAGATTACAATGCAGCCGGGTGCGGTGGCTCACGCCTGTAATCCCAGCTCTTTGGGAGGCTGAGGCGGGCAGATCACTTGAGGTCAGGAATTGGAGACCAGCCTGGCCAACATGGTGAAACCCCGTCTCTACCAAAAATATAAAAAATTAGCCAGGTGTGGTGGTGCACTCCTGTAATCTCAGCTACTCGGGAGGCTGAAGCAGTAGAATCACTTGAACCCAGGAGGTAGAGGTTGCAATGAGCCGAGATCATGCCACTGGACTCCACTCTGGGTGACAGAGTGAGACTCTGTCTCAAAAAAAAAAAAAAAAAAAAAAAGACAATGCAACAATGCAACACCTTTTCATTTCCTTCAGGACTTAGTACATTCCAATTTGAAGGGGCAGGAGAAGATGGGTAGGTGTGCCCAGATCTTGGGTTCTAAAGACGGAAGGCCATGAACAAGTGCTTGTTTTCTGGCTGGTGGCACTGGAGGAAGGATATAGCAGGCGCCGCACACAGAGGGTTTTCCAGGAGGTGGCAGTGCGCCCTAAGGCTGAATCTTGGCTGTGCCTGCCTTGTGTATCAACCAAAGAATATTGTAATTGAGACATAACATTATAATGCATTCCAGACCACACAGCTACTCGAGTGTCACCTCAAAATGCTTCTTACTAGTTTCAAAGTCACTGTAACCAGGGTAGGGAGCTGGAAGTGAGGTAGAGGGTGGGGAGAAATGGGAGGGAGCTCTTGGAGACAAATTCAGCAGCGACACTTAGCATTGCTGTGAGTGGAGTTTCAATACCATCAGACCAGGAGATACCCTGATGCATATTTACAACTGCTCCCAGGTTCACCTCTGAAGACCAATAAAAGAAACTGAAGGACTCGTATTGTCTGCATTTTAATTCCCAGGTTTACAAGAAATATTTCATTATTCTAATTCACAGGGAAATAAAGCATCTTCCCTTTTGAAATGAAAGGTCTCCTTGTTCAGGGTGAAGAGCAAAGCAAATCAGTCTCTCCCCTGAGAGGTAAGGCTGGCCCCAGATACCAGGCAGTGAGGGGAATGGCCACGTGTGGATGATGGTGATGGGAGGAGGGAGGAGTAAAAAGAACACTGGCTGTTGACCAGATCGTGCATGTGAAACACACATAAGAGATGTATTCACACGGAGTCCATCACAGGCGGGGCAGATTGACTCTGTAATTCCCAGTACCTGACAATGACATCTCAGGACAGACGAAGTGATGGAGGAATAAGAGGGAGCCTAGGCAGGTGTCTTTCCCCTGCAACAGGCTGTTGGCTGGGGTGCCGGTTTACACAGGCACATTTACAGAAATGAAAGAGCTCGATAAGATCAGAGCAAGGAGTGCTACAATGACTCCTTAGTATTGTCACATCATTTACTAGACACGTTTCTCGCTTGGGAGCCTGACTTTCTGTTTACACAGTTCTTATTTGTAGTTTTTTGTTTATGGCTCCTTGGACTTAGCCAGAGACCTCCATATGGATGAGAGAAGAGTAAAGTCAGCCAGGTGGATTGCTTGGGAAATCTGTGCAAACAAAAATGATACTTAAAGAAAAAAAAGCCCAGCCTTTAAATGCCTTTGAACTCATCCAGTGTCTGTATGTGGTTTCCCTTTAATTTAGAAAACTAGTTGCTTTCTGCTTTCCTCAACACTCTTCCACTTGAACTTTGTTCTATAGTCTCCGCGAATCCTTTCTTCTGCAAAACTCTCTTTATTCAACTCTCTTACCTAATTATAAGAGTGATCCATGTTGAGAATGTACAGAAGTAGTGTTTCTATGCCTTGCTGATAGCACTCAAAATATGCCTGCCTTTCCCATGGCCAAGTGATGTTTTTAAAGCTAGAAAACAAAGCAGACAAACAAACGAAACATTTACCGACCAAAAAATTGGTTTTCAGTGCTGGGGTGATGTTCTTCCTATGGCCCTCTGCCAAGAGGCCAGGCCTTCCTAGCAGCGACCAGACTGCTTTCTGGACAAGAAGGCAGAAGTGCCTATTTTGCAGAGAATGGGAAACCATTCACCAAGTGCAGAACTGGGTTATTTAATGGGGTAGTGGCAGCTCACGAAAGCTCATCAATAATCATCAAGTGAGGGGAGCAAAGAGGGGGAGGCTGGAGAATTACTGAAGTAGGTGAGCTTTCAGCATGGAGACTCAGCAGAAGGCAGGAGTGGAATGTAGACTCCTCTGGGTAGTGCAAGACACAGAACATTCAGATTCCCACGGAAGAGTAATGTGCAAGAGGTGAGATGCAGTACATTCCCTAGAGGCAATGAAATCATCAAGAAAACCTATAAACATTATGGTGAGGCAGCAAGGTCCTATAAACAAAATAAGTAGACATTGGATAGATCACAGAGAAAATGCATGTTAACTCTTTGCAACCTGTACAGTAACAGGAATCCCAAACAGAACACACAGCTAGAACTCTAAGACATGCAACAGTCCTAATGAGATACCAACTACCCACTCTAGTGAGAGGAATGCATGGTCTACCCTCAGCTCATTATGATGTTTATGATTCCTGTATTCAATTGTTTTCCAAAGATAGCTTTTTGTTTGAGTCCCAATCTAAGAAATCAAGCGTTTGCCTGATGCCCAAATATCTAAATCCAGTATTTCCTACATTCTGGCAGGAATGTTATATCATTAGCCATATTTAAACTCAGAAATATCAGCCAGGAAGATTGTAGAGGTGGTACTAGGATGATACAAATTATTCATGGAAAATGGTGTCATTGTTATGCAGAAAGGGTGTGGCTAAAAAGCACCTCATTCAAAGTCAGTAAGTGAAGGAGTGCAGGGGATAATGTTCCTATTCTTCATCACAGAGAGAAGTATACAGCGAGGTTTACAAGAGAAACCCGTGTCACACAGCTCCAGAACATGCAGCAAACCTGCAGCTTTTAAATATTTAGAAACATTTAAGAAAAACGTCATTTAAGAAATATTAAGAAAGAGTTAAATTTCACAGGCCAGTGCAGGAAGATTGATGGGAAAGAGATTGAGACATCTTTTACATGATCATATTACTGACCTAGGTTTCTTTGTGGTTCCTGTTGGTGGTAACATTTGCATTGAGTCAGCTGCCAGATCTGCAAAACGCATTTTCTTCTGTTGTTTTTTAAGCTTAAAAGCATAAGACTAGGAGCAATATCTAAAATCATTTGGTCCAAACTTTAATATTTTAACATGGAACTCTTTGCAAAAACCAAGCAAGAAAGCAAAAACGTACCTTGATAAAACTTATATCCTTAGGGTTATTTGGTTGCAGGCAAGAGAAAGTAATGAGCTAACTAAAGCATAAGGAAATTCACTTGAAAGATACTAATGCTTGCACATGATTGAAGAGAGGATGTAAACATGGGGCTTTGAATATACAGGTAATTTCTCTTTGTGATGAAGAGGAAGAACATTGTCTCACACACTTACTGACTTTGAACAAGGTGCTTTTTAGGGTTGCGCCCTTTCTGTGCAACAGCGACACCATTTACCATGACTAATTTGTATCATCCTAGCACCATCTCCTCCATCTTCATGGCTGATATTTATGAGTTTAAATATGGCTAATGATATAACATTCCTGCCAGATAGTCAATAGGAACTATCTGGATTCAGATATTTGAGCATCAGGCAAATGCTTGATTCCTTAGATTGGGGTTCAAACATAAAGCCATATTTTGAAAACTGATTTAATACTGAACAACCAAAGTGGCAATGAATGAACTTTCACCTTTTCTTTTGCCATTGTAGTTGCTGATGTGAGGGTCAAAATCTAAGGAGAGAGAGTCTGATTAAGCTAGGGTCACATGTTAACTGTACCTAGGTGGTGAGAGCTTCTCATAGAAACCAATAGCCTGTGTGGCTGGCAGTCAGGACATCTTGAGGCTTTATACAATATGAAGGGTGTAATTCTTCACATGGAAATTTGGGAGCTGTTAAAAGAGAAGACTGGGTGCTGAGAAACCAAAATTCATCAAACACACACACACACACAAACATGTACCCACACACCAAATAAAACAGATGAACAAAGTTGAGGAGAGGAAAGAAAAGGAGCCTGGAGCCCCACCCCTTACCCATTATAAAAGTGTCTGGGACATTCCACGACACAGAATGGAAACCACTAACATGACTCATCTTCTGAAGATTTGGTATCATGAGATCTAATGTATTATTCCCCACATTTTCAGGGCATGCATTCCACACTATCTTTCCACCAATATTTCCTTCAAACATTCTTAATGATCATGGTTATAATTTAAATATCAACTCAATATTGACTGTTATCAAAATTTGATTGTGGAAATCACTAGTGTAGTCTCAAATCCATACAACTTTCTACTTCTGGTCTCATATGATTGTACTTCTTCAGCTTCTTTGAAATTAGGTGTGACCAGGTGTTGTTCAAAGAAATGTGAGTGGAAGGGTTGTGCATCACTTCCATGCAAAGTGTTAAGAGACAGTGCATAGTTTGTGATGCTTTCTGTCTGCAGCTGCTGTGATCAGGTAAGCACATGCAAGATAAAGCCTGTGTCAGCCAGGCTCCCTGACTATGATGGGAAGACTCCCCTGCCGATCCCTGCAGGAGGTATTGGGTTAAGCCACTGAGATTTAGGGATTGTTTATTTCTGCAGTTTAGCAGATCCTTACTATCTATTTTCTTTTACTCTGACCTCATAGAAGGAGAATATCTTGTTTGTTCTTCCAAAAAAATACTTAGAATTATGAGTATGCTGTACCCATACAGAGATCATGGACTTTACTGGGCAGAATCTGAAGCTCGGTAAGCTGGTAAAATTAGTATACCAATCCTTACTATTTGTCTTCTCCAACCTCCTTCTGATATGGTTTGGCTGTGGGTCCCCACCCAAATCTCATCTTGAATTGTAGCTCCCATAATTTCCACATGTGGTGGGAGGGACCTGGTGGGAGGTAATTTAATCATGGAGGCGGGTCTTTCCTGTGCTGTTCTCATGATAGTGAATAAGTCTCATGAATGTGATGGTTGTATAAAGGGCAGTTCCCCTGCACACACTCTCTTTCCTGCCACCATGTAAGATGTGACTTTGCCCCTCCTCACCTTCTACCACAATTGTGAGGCCTCCCCAACGACATAGAACTGTGAGTCATTAAACCTCTTTCCTTTATAAATTACCCAGTCTTGGGTATGTCTTTATTAGCAGCATGAGAACAGACTAATACACCTTCTAAGGCAGGAATTCACTTGGCTATATCCCTACTTTGAAACTACACAGACATGGGTTTGAATTCAGGCTGTGCCACTTACAAGTAATAAGATATTAAGCAAGTGATGTAACCCCTCTAGACCTCAGGCTCCTCATTTGTAAAATAGGAGCAGTATTTTTTTATACCTTGACAGATTATTGTAAGGATTTGTAGTGTACATAAAGCACGTATCATCGAAACTGGCATATAGCAAGCTAGTATGATGGTTGTTAACCTTCTGTCTCTTCTTGGACACTTAGAAAGGCAGCATAGACTCCTCACTTGGTAACAAACCAGTTTCATCACACAGAACATCTCTAATTGCAGCAAACTCTTTCTTATTCAGCATAAATCTGCCTTAGCTTCTGTCTATTAGGCATTTGGTGTGCTTCTTTTACCTTCTTGAACAACATGGACCAGTCTTAGTCTTTGCTCCACATGACAATTTATCATATATCTGAACACAGCTATCCTGTTCCTTCTAGAGGTCTTCTCTCCTCTCAGAAAAACATTCTCAGTTTCAGGTGTCATAAAATTGAATTTCTAGACAACTCATCTCACCTGGGGACTGTGTTTTAAAATCTCTCCGTAGTATCTAGTAATTAGTAGGTGCTAAATAAATATGCATTCCTCTACTCCTGCGTTCAGATTTCTGAGGCCTTTAATATGGACCCTAGGGCTGAACACACCTTTGATCTAACAAGCACAGAGCACAGAAGAAGCCACCTTCTCCCATATTCCCTGCTCCCTACTCTGATCTGATATGGATACTGTACTTGTAAATGCAGCCTGAGATGGCAAATCTTTTATTTAAAGCCAAGTCGTGCCACAACCAGCTCGTGGTCAACTAAAATTCTTAGATTTTAAAAAACTAATCATTGTCAAGTTAAGGCTCTTCCATGCTGTTATTGCCAAGTCAATTGTTAACCTAATTAAAGAGTCCTTATCCCATTATATATGATATTATTGTTTTGGGCACTAGGAAAGTCTACTAAACTTTCAGTGTCCTTTTTCTGTCACCTAACATATTAGTTATTTCTCCCAGTTTAAAGTGTCCCCTGAATCTAATCAGCATGCTGCCCTCATCATTAATAACTGTTTTGACTAGGGCAAAGATAGAAATCACTTTCAGGGTGGTAGAATTCATAAAGTGACATTCCCTTGGGGCATGTTACTTTCACTAGCATAGTGGGCATCCATAATGTTATCTGCCAATGGCCTTTCTTGGAGAACCATCTCTTCTCTTTCATGTGGCCACAAGAGTAGGCTTCTGGGGTGTGTTTGTACAATGCTATATCTGCCCCAAACCTTTGCTCCTGGCTGCTGTGCCAAACTCCTGTTTACCTCAGTGAGGAAGGCACCAGCTTCCAGAGGTCAAAGAAGAGACCTAGAACCAGCAAACAAGACATAGGGTTTTATTAGAGGCTTACATATAGAGAGAGTCCAGTGGCAATGGTTGAGCTGGACAGGATATCTGCCTTACCTATAGCCCAGTGGTGCCAGATAAGATACCCAAATGGCCCAGTGGGTAACTGCTTGCAAACAGCGTGCAGTTTATACAGCATTTTCACTTAACACCCTCTCCTAAACGACCTCCACCTGGTAACCTTGATTTAACCCAAAACTCAAGACCTCAATTTCCGTAGAGCTTGTGTTCCAGGGGATGGGTCTGGGGCTCAGATGTTTCTCATAGACAAGGAATGATCTCCATGTTGCCCAGTCTCAAGTTCCCTAGCATGGAGCACCCTTCAGATGCATCTACCATCCAGGGTCGTTCTAGGGGTGTGCTTAAGTCACTGCCCTCAGGTACGTTTACCCTACACTGGCTAAGACTGATTGGTCCAGGGCTAACTTGACACACGACCAATAAAAATTCCTTCTACTGGAACCAAAAATTGGGACAATGGAGTCCAGTCCAATCTCCAAAGTGGAAGAGAGTGAAATATTCAGAGCTTTATCATGACTGTGCTTTCCTCCACCGGGCCTGGTGGGCAGTGAAGAAAACAGTGAAGCAGGTGCAGAGGTGACAGAGAGGAGGAGAATGTGGGTGGCCTTCTACTACGGCTGACCTGCAGCCCATAGGTCCTCTGTGGCAACCTAATTCTTTTTTCTTTTTTTTTTTTTAGACAAGAGTCTTACTCTGTTGCCCAGGCTGGAGTGCAGGGCCATGATCTTGGCTCACTATAACCTCCACCTCCTGGGTTCAAGTGATTCTTGTGCCTCAGCCTCCCAAGTAACTGGGATTACAGGCGTGCACCACCACACCCAGCTCATTTTTGTATCTTTAGTAGAGATGGGGTTTTACTATGTTGGCCAGGCTGGTCTGGAACTCCCAACCTCAAGTGATCCACCTGCCTTGGCCTCCCAAAGTGCTGGGATTGTAGGTATGAGCCACTGTGCCCAGCCTGCACCCTTATGCTTTGAAACACATCATCTTTTTGCATTCAGTCACTTCAGAGGGCTGTCTGTTACTGGGAAACCACTGAGTCCTAATTAATTGAAGCATCTTCTGATTCTTATAACCCATTACTCATCAAACCCACCTTGAACCAAGGCTCTGACTTCTATTCCATTTATTTGTTAGCTTATGTTTTGGTTTTTCTTTCTCTATACCAAGTAGTACCTGTTTAAAGCCAGATTCTCTAGAACCAGAGCCTCGGGTAGAGACTCAGGTGATCTGATTTATGGAGGGGGTGCTCTTCAGGAAATGGCTGTATGGGAGTGAGAGGATCAAAAGGAAGGGAAAGGGTTGAGCCAGGAGGTGGTTTCAGGTGAAGTCTAGATTTGGCTTGAGGCCTAGGAGGATCAGAAGACAAATGCACCACAGATCGGCCCCAGCTCGGGGAAAAGGGGCTGGATTTTTGTGCCTTGTCTGTCAGCAACTGACTGGGGGAGAGGGAGGCAGGTGGGCAAGGCACTGCCGTCAGTTACTAGCAACTCCCCAGCAGCCCCCTAGCGGCTGGGGAAGGGCCCTGCAGCCTCATGAAAGGGATGAGGGTGGGGTGCCCGTCAAGCCTACCACAGCTTTCTTCATTCTAACTATTCCATCATCTTCCTTCTTCCAGCATGCCACTTCAGGGACAGGTCCTCTCAGACTGCTCAGGACAAAAAGCATCTGATGAATCCCAGTGGTCCTTTTTTACCTTTTGTTGTTATGTGTGTGTGTGTGTGTGTGTGTGTGTGTGTGTGTGTATATATATTTTATTCTGTAAAATATGCTGTAATTAGTATCAAGAGTAGAAGCCATTATACGAAGCCCATTAGGGCAGGGGTGGGTGGTGCTGCCCATCATGGTTCTGCATATTGTAGAGGATACCTGGGATTTTATTGCCTATGTCCATTTCCCCGTCTTTCATGATGACAGCACCCCGGATTTCCTTCGGGAAAAAGCCCCACTCCCAATAGGAGTGATCTGACTTTGTTCCAGGGGTGAGTTCCGATTGACGCAAGCTGATCTGCAAACTCCATCTACCCCTTCCCAGGCCTCACAATTACCTTTGAGATGAGAACATAATCTAATTTGAACCAACAAAATGCAAGGAGACTTTGAAGTTCCAGGGGGAAAATGCTTCCTAGCTCTTGGTAAGGACTAAGGAAAGATGCTTTCTTATCTTCTGATCAGCATGGGGAAAGGACGTGATGTTTGGAGACATACAGCCATTTCTGGAAGCTAAGCCTGGGACCAACCTGAAGAAAAGATCGGACACCCAAAGTGGATGAAAGTCTCTCAAATCCATGGTGCCCCTGAGAATATGGTGAGTTTCTGCCTCAAACCATACCTGAAGCCAAATACCTTGAAGCCATCAGTATGTGAACCAACAAATTCCATTATTTGCTCAAGCTAGTTTCAAATGGGTTTTTGTTTTTTGAAACATAAACTATCCTAAGTGATAGACTGCAGCGAGTGGGAGGAGGAATAGATTACAGTCGGGGAATGTCACCACCCACTTGTTTTTGGCAAACTTTCATGTGTAAACTCTCCTCTTAAGTCTCATAATTTGTTCAGATTTAAAAGCCGGAACAGACGATTCAGCATCCCTGATAACCCTTCATAAAGCATCCTGGCCTGAATGCTGAGTGCCTAGCCTTCCACTGCAGGCATCTGATTTTAGGATCTGGTTTCTGGTATACTAAGCCATTGAAATAACATCAGTTTCATTTGGAAGACCTCCAATTGTTAGCAGAGCTGTGCAGAAACATCTCCTGAAATGAGAAAAAAATGACCTCTCCCGTGGGGTCTCTTTGAAAGTTTATTAATAAAACATTTGATTGAAACTGTGCATTAATATCCTTCTGCAACTACTTTGGAAATTATAAAAGTGCTCCAGATAGCTTAGGAGTTACATGTATCATTTCATACTGTGCCCTATGCTGTCCTAGAACTGATTCCAGGCCTGGGCTGGGTACAAGAGTCCACGGAGGGCTGCCCAGGGGGGACACAGCAAGTCATGATCTGGTCCATTTCTCTTCATCTTTCTTCCCCTCCGCAGCCCTTCTGGAGCTCTCTCCTATGAGGGCTGCAGAATTTGCCTCATGCCTGGAGGTTGTAGTGCCCCTAGATGATTTTTAAAAATAATAATCCCAGTTATTATCATAGTTAGATATCTCTTTGTTTCTTTTCTCCATTTACGGTGCCTAATGCCATCTTTGACCAGATGGAGAATGCAATTAAAATAAATATAATGTAATACAAAAATAAAACAGAACATATTGCTTTTGCAGGGCAATCTGGGCCCAAGATTTTCTGCAGTGGAAATTACTGGCTAAATAAACCTATCTTCTCATTGACACAAAGCTGCGAAGAGAGATTGGTTACAACAACAAGAGAAAGAAATGTGATTATTTCCCAAATTGAAGCAAAAGAAGTTTTGTCCAAATGGAAAATTATTGAAGCAGAAAGTTGGAGTTTTTTAAAAATTTCATTTTACATAAACACCATCAGCAAATTCAATAACATCACAGTGCAGGTGTTACAGGGGATGACAAGATTAGTAGGAGAGTCATCTTCCAGAAGAAGATTCTAGCTTAATTGGGGAGAATACATGTACATGGAGGCAAAAACAGAAATACACAGTGGGTGAACTTAAATAAAGAGATTGTTGTAGCTCTGTTCTGGCCAAGGCCCTGCTTCCTTGTATGGCTGCATAAGAAACTCATCCTTCCCAACAAGACATTTCTAATACAGATTGGCTGAATAATAACTTTGACCACTAAATCATCATAGACCCTATCTCATTAAAGAGATCTCTGATACAAGTAACAGACTCCAATGCATGAAAGTGAGAATTTGTTGGAAGGACCCATGCGTATCACACAGAACTCAATAACCCTTCATCTCTAGGAAAGAAGAAATCAGAGCCTGGAGAATCAGTAGGGACCAAGGGAGCTATTGCAAATCTTTCTGTGGCACTAGTGTTCCTTGCCTCTACTTCCCTCCATGTGCCTACTTTATTTTTGTCTCTTTTCATACCTTTTGCACATGGAGAGACATCTCTGTCACAGCCCTAGCATCACACTGCTTCCTGGCATCAAGACCCCCAAGTAACTGATGACCATACTAGATCCAAACTCCTAACAGAGAATCTAAATGGCCCAGATTGGGGCAGGTGTCCATCTCTGCTCCAATCAGCTATGACCAGTAAAGTAACTGTTGGTCAGTACAGAAATAGCTACAAGAGTCCACCCATTTGGGTGAACAGTTCCCAGAAAAGGGCCTGGGAACACATACCAAAAGGTCTTCTACTACAAATTTGGTTCCAATTCATTATATTCATTCTTGGCAATGTATTAAATTCTTTCACTTACGATCATTTCTATGGTTGCAAGCCATAAGACATATCCTTATTCTTAGGTAGAATTTATGTTTGATCTCTATGTCCCATATCTAAAACTTAAGAGCATGGCTGACATAAGTGTTTCCCAAAGTCTATACCCTTAGAATAAAGGCCTATTGGCCGGGCGCGGTGGCTCAAGCCTGTAATCCCAGCACTTTGGGAGGCCGAGACGGGCGGATCACAAGGTCAGGAGATCGAGACCATCCTGGCTAACCCGGTGAAACCCCGTCTCTACTAAAAAATACAAAAAACTAGCCGGGTGAGGTGGCGGGCGCCTGTGGTCCCAGCTACTCGGGAGGCTGAGGCAGGAGAATGGCATAAACCCAGGAGGCGGAGCTTGCAGTGAGCTGAGATCCGGCCACTGCACTCCAGCCTGGGCGACAAAGCGAGACTCCGTCTCAAAAAAATAAAAAATAAAATAAAGTCCTATCTATAATCTTCATTCTTTTCAATTGTTCTCTTTAGAACCATACACATACTAACTTAGCGTATCAAAATTAGTATAGGCAAAATTTTACCCAAAGGATTTCTAATTCTAGATAAACAGAGAGGTTGGGAAAGATTAAAGAGCTATATTCTGTCTATTGCATGCCAATAGTAATATCTGAAAAATCAAAAAAGAGGCAAACAAATAATTATTCCAGAGAGAAGTCTGATCAGAAGGCATACTACAGTCATGGTTAGGTATTTCTGTTGATATCTTGATTATGCTTAACCAATTACAGATCTTTTATTTCTGTTACTCTTCAATATTTTGATTATCAATGCAGAGAAAAAATCATAACATTTCTTCAACATTTGCTACATGCAAATCATTTTATATAGTGTAAGGATAACACTTAATTCTTATATTAGTCCCATGAGGCAGATATTTATGTTATTATTTTGCAGATGAGAAAATTAAAGCCCAGGGAAGTTGAGTGGCTGGTCATAGTCACACAGCTAGTGAGCCTGTATTTGTCCGTGGGTACAATAACCCAGCTCTATCCATCACTCAAAATTTGCCTCCCCACACTGATGTCTCCCTTAAATGTGTATGTGTATAATATATAGGATGTATGATTGCGTATCCGCAGAAAGAATAAGAAAATGCACAGAAGTTCTAGGTCTTACCTCTGAAATCAGTAACTCTGGAAACCTTAGGAAAATCAGTTCACCTTTGCAAACCCATTTTCTTCACTTCACTACACATAAAAGAGTTTCCAGTGGCAGGTGCCATGTCAAAGTACTGAAACAAAATGTTATACAGCCCAGACAGTGGGTCCTGCTCAGGATCCCCACAATGTTAATTCCTCTGCTTCCTATCACTAATCATTGGATTAGTACGAGAGGTAACCAATAAAATAAAATAGCATCCTCTGTTTCCCTTGACTTTCAGTTCCTAAAGACAGCTTGGAGATGTCTATGAAAGTTTGGGTGGTAATAGAAGGGAAAAAGTTAGCTCTATTTTTAATAACTTGGTATTTTGGCTCGTGATTGAATCATCACTGTTCTCCCACTGCTGGTTCCTCCTTTCTGTATGCATTGCTCTTCCCTTCTTCTGCAGCCAGAAGGTGGAGTGGGGTCATCTGAGCAGACCTTAAGTTCTTCCCAGCCAAATCACCCTAGTGCTATGCACAGAGCACTATACTGGAGAGTTGTAAGACCTGGGCTGGACTGGAAGTCTCGACTCTGCCATCACCAACTTAGTAGCTGGGGCATCAGATCCTATCTTTGGCCTTCAGTCTCCCTATCTGTAAAATGAGAGAGCTAAAGAAAAATATCTTCCTAGGCCCCTTCCAGCTTTAATGTTTTATCACCTTGAGTGAGAAGAGACAACATTCATCAAAGTTTACCTGGTCTTTGCAGCCAGTCCTTTCCAGGGCTTTTTGGCCCTGAGAACACTTGCAGGGTTTTCTTTCAAGCCCTAGTTCTTCCTGCTTTCTGAGCCTAACAGATGTGAGGTCAATACACAGAGAAGAGCACAGCGGATGATATTCACTTCCCATGTCATTTGCACATTTCATTGTGACATTTTGTGGTTCATTCTGCATGTTTTGCTGATGTCTACTCTAAAAAGGCATGTGCTTTAAGTGGTTCCTTTTCATGGAGAATACTTGAGTGAGCAGGGCCTCCAGGCTGCACAACTCCAGGTATAAAAGACACCTGTGGATTGTGCAACTAGAGGACCTACTACAGTGGTGGGGGGCCGGGGAGGAAGAAGTGGTGCAGTCTATAGCAGACTTTGGCACTGCTGCTCAAGACTGTTATACTCAAGAGTGTCAGAGGGCACAACCTGGTTAGCACTTGGTTCAGGTATTTTTAATTCAGATATTTGAAATTCCAGCTTCACTACTTATTTGCCATTTGATCTCAGGCAAGATATTTAACCTCTCTGCACTTCCCTTTCTGATCTGTAAAAAGAGAATAACGTTCATTCCTACTTCACAGGATTGTTGTTGAAGAGAGAAAAAATCTTTCATATAAAATGCTTAGCAGCGTGCCTAGTAATAAAACATGTTAATTAATACCATTATCCCTTTAAACACATGAGCACACATACAGAATAATTTTTTTAAAAGCAAAGTTTTGATTATAAGGCACCAAGACCAATTTCCCTATTGCAAAAGCAATAAGAAAAAACACGTTTTTCATTTCTTTGAGTTTTCAAGTAAAACTATGGGTATACAATTCAGAGCTCGGCCAAACTGAATTTCCAGGAAAGCAATACCTGAGAAAGTTTTAAAGAAGAACAAGATTTGTTGGCTGAAAGGCATAAACACATCTCAACCTCAGAACCAGAATGGAAGCAGACAGCATGCCTGGCCTCTGACCACTTACTAATGAACTGCCACCTGCATGAAGACCAGGGTACACTGGTCAAATTTAACTCCATTCCATATCTCTACTCCATGTTCCTTTATTTCATTTCCTTACTGAGATATTACATCTCCAGAAGGAGCTTAGGAAAACTGAGTGCTTTCATGCAATAAACTTATCATGGGGAATGTGGCAGTGATGGAATATATCATTTTGGACATTGTGAGCATTCTTCCAGCTATGGTTTGAATGTTTGTCTCCTCTAAGACTCATGTTGAAATCTGATCCCCAGTGTCGGAGGTGGGGTCTAATGGGAGGTGTTTGAATCACGGGGGTGAATTCCTCATGCATATTTTTCCTTTGAGAGCTGGTTGTTAAAAAAAGAACCTGACACCTCTCTGTCTCTCTCTCTCTGTCTCTCTCTTGCTTCCGCTCCCACGATGTGATTTCTGCACACATAGGCTCCCCTCACCTTCTGCCATGAGTGGAAGTAGCCTGAAGTCCTCACCAGATACAGATGCCAGTACTATGCTTCTTCTACAGTCTGCAGAACTGTGAGCCAAATAAACCTCTTTCTTTATAAATTACCCAGCCTCAAGTTTTCCTTTATGGCAACACAAAATGGACTAAGATACCATCTATCTGTAAAGTTTTCTGCCCACATGCTGAGGTCACACATACAAATAGCTACAGGGGTCAGACAGGCAACATAATTGACTAAAATGAACTGACATGGGACTGTGGGCAGACCAGAAAATACACACCCTGTCTAAAGAAGGGAACTGCTATACTGCTTCAGACTACTATTTCCATGCTCATTGAGTGCCACCTTATCCTTCCATTTTACAAAAAAAAGTAACAACTCTGAATTTTTATGTGAAACTTCTCAAACTTTTAATTGATGGCAACTTGTGCAAAAATTTTAAAATACTGTTGGGGTCTGTCTTGCCCACACAGTCTTAGTGACATTGGAACACCCAACAATAATCAGAGCTCAGAATCTTCAGATGACTGAGGGGGATGAGGGTGGCAGTGAGACAGACTTCAGTTCCTAATGCATTGTTTTTATCAAACCCATTGTGGTTTATCATAACATCTTAAAGGTACAAATTATTTTCATACTTCTGCTTCCAATCATTAGGGAATAACTAGTAATGAATCTTCCTTCCCACCATAAACAAGTATAAATACAGTCAAAATATATGAGGCATCTGTTTTCAAGCATTGAACAACAAGTAGTGAAGATTAAGATTTCTGAGAGAAGGGAAACAAACAAGGTTTCCATAGCTTTTTCCTGGGGAAGCACTTTCCTTCCACAATGTAGAAAACTGGGACCCAAGTGGAGCGACAATCTTGCTAAGTTGAAAAGGCAGAAAATAAGATTTTAGGCTGCAGAAGTAACTGGAATTTGCAGGGCAGGGTACCAGAAAAGAGAGACCTCCAAAAGCAGATGTCTCAGAAGTCTGTATGAGGATTAACTATAGGTCTGTGAATGAAGAATGTACTGAGATTTTTTCAAGGCAAGACCCAACAAGGTCTAGTAGAGAACAGCTGCTACGGGGCTGACAGCTGAATGGAGAAATAGGAGGTTGTGCAGTACTGAGAAACATTGGAGTCCTGGCACATTCAGAATGAAAAGAAAGTAATGAAAGTTATGGCAAAAAAAAAAAAAAGAGAGAGAACGTAATGAAAGTAATGCCATTGAAAGTAATGGCAAAAACCACAATTACTTTTGCACCAACCTAATAGAAAAAGAACCACAACACAAGATTAAGGTCAAAACCACCACAGAATTGCCCTAAAAATAGTTAAATCTAACAACATCTATAGTTATTTAACTGCTTCCCAGAACAAAACTAAACATTCTTTAAAAGAAGATGAAACAATTTAGGTTCCTACAACATATCATCCACAAGGTCCATTACACAACACAAAATTATTAGATATTGGAAGAGGCAGAAAAATATGACCCATAATAAAGAACAAAGGCAATAATATGCCTAGCCAAGACAGAAAAGAACATGAAGAAAGCTATTGTAAATGACTTCAAAGGCTTAAAGGAAAAGATTGTCACTGTAATTGAACAGATAGGAAATCTCAGCCCAGGAATGGAAACTATAAAGAAAAGAATACAATTCTGCAACTGAAAAGTACTATATCTAAAATGAAAAATTCACTGGATAGACTTAACAGCACGTTGGAGACTACAGAAGAAACAGTGAATGAACACGAAGCTAGATCAAGAGAAATTGTCCAATCTGAAAAGGAAGAGAAAGATGAACACAGATTTATTAATTTGTAGTGCAATATTATGTAGTCTAACATATAATAACATATGTGTAAGTGGAGATCCAAAAAAGAAGAGAGAGAACTGGGCAGAAAAAATAAATGAAGATATACATGAATAATTTTTGACAAAAGTTTACTCAATTTGGAGAAAAATATCAATATAGACATCTAAGAAACTTGACAAACTCAAGAATAATGGTAAATTTTATGTGTAAACTTAACAGGGCTAAGGGATGCTCAGATGGCTGGTAAAACATTATTTCTGGGTGTGTTTGTGAGAATGTTTTGGAAGAGATTACATTTTAATCAATAAACTGAGTAAAGAAGATCATTGTTACCAATGAGGATAGACATCATCCAATTCATTGAGGGCCTTAATAGAACAAAAAAGGTGGAAGAAGGGAGGATTTGTTTTCTTTTCCAGCTGAAACATTCATTTGCTCCTACCCTTGGACATCATCACTCTTGGATATGACATTTCTGGGCTTGGACTGGGACTTACATCACCTGGTCCTCGAGTTCTTAGGTCTCAGATTTTGACTGAATTACACCACCAGCCTTCCTGGTTCTCTAGCTTGCAGATGGCAGATCATAAGACTTCTGAGCCTCTATAGTTATATGAGCCAATTTTCATAATAAATATATCTATACATCTATGTCTATCTATCTATATCCATCTATCTCTATCTCTACATCTATATCTGTCTCTTGTTGGTTCTGTTTCTCTATAGAACTCTGACTAATATATCAAGCAGAACTTTTTTTTTTTAAATCACATAGATATATCATAGCAAACTACTGAAACCATATATATTTTAAAAAAATTTAAAGGAACCAGAAGAAAAAAGAAGACATCTTACATCCAAGAGAATAATAAAGTGGAATAAAATAGCTGATTTATCCCTGGAAACAACTGAGGAAAAAGACAATGTAATGACACCTTCAAAGTGCTAGAAAACAGTAAGAACAACCTCCACCAGAAGTCTATATGCAGGGAAAACGTTCTGTAAAAATTAGGGTAAAATAAAACATTTTCAGGTAGATGAAGGTTGACAGAACTCCAGCATGTGGGTGCTACAAGAAATACTAAAGGTAGCTTTTCAATTTGAATAAAGTAATATCAGTTAGAAATCTGGATCTATAGGAAGAAAGGAAGAGAATCTAAACTGGTAAATATAGGATTAAATGTAAAATATGTATTTTTTCTCTATTTATTTTGCTGAGTAACAATTCACTTTTTAAAAGAAAAATAATAAAATTTTATTTTTTATTAGTTAGGCACATTATCTATACACACACAGATGGCAACAATCTACGGCAATAAAAGATAGTAATTAAATAAAATTTTATTATTGTAACATTCATACATTTTATGTGAACTGGTAGAAAATCAACTCTAAGTGCATTATGATAAGTGAAAAATGCATGTTTTAATATGCCAGAAAAGTGGTTCTCAAAGCTTGGCTCACAGACCAAGTGTCAGCATCACCTGAGAACTTGTTCAAAATGAAAATTATTGGCCTCTACTTGGACTTACCAAATTAGGAGCTATGGGTAAGGGTCCCATCAATTTTTGTTTTTAATAAGCTTCCCAGATGGTTGGGGAAACCCTAGACCTTAGAGTCACAAAAAAGCAAACAGCAAAATGTATAAAAGACATCTTTCTAAGGCAATAGAGAGTAATAAAGATGTCTATAGGAGTAAGTACTTCTCAGCTCATTTTATGATGCCAACATATCCCTGACACAAAAACCTGTCAAAGAACATTAATTACAAGTACAAAGAATTGTAGACTAATATCTCTAATGAATATAGTTACAAAACTTCTTAATAAAATGTGAGCAAATTAAATTCTGTGGAACCTAAAACGAATAATACATCATGGCCAAGTAAGGTTTAGCGCAGGTATATAAGTCAGGTTTAGTATTTTTAAGAATCGTCAACATAATTCACCACATTAACAAGAAAATAGAGAATAACTATATGCTCATCTTAATAGAGGCAGTAAAACATTTGACAGAATTGAACACTCATTCATGATAAAAGCTTTCAGTAAACTAAAAACGTAAGTGAAATGCTTTTCAACCTGATAAATGGCATCTACAAAAGGGCTAAAGCTACTATCATACTCAAAGGTGAATCACTAGACTCTTTCTCTAATATTGGAAGCAATGCAAATTCTCACCACTTCTATTGAAATTGAACTAGAAGTGTTAAGGCAAGAAAAGAAATAAAGGGCACAGTGACTAGAAAGAAAGAAAAGCAAAACTACATATATTCACATATTCACATGATGATGTATAATATTCTAGGTATATTTCCATATACTAGCAACAATTAAAACTTTTTTAGATAAATATTTTAAATTGCATTTTAAAATGCAATAATAAATCTAATTAAAGATCTGCAAGACTTCTACCTATAAGAAAATTAATAAAACCTATTGAAAATGAAGAAATACACCATGTTCATGGATTGGAAAAATCTCTATTGTTAAGATGTCAATTCTCCCCAAACACATTTAAAGATTCTATACAATATCAATCAAAACCTCAATTGGGGAGTTCTCTTTTTTTAATTATTTTAAAAATTTTTTAAAACTTAAAATAACCAAAATGGTTTTAGAAAAGTTGGAATAGCTGTACTGTTTTCAAAAGTCACTACGAAGGTATAATAATCAACAGTATGGAATCAGTATCAGGATAGACAAATAGGTCACTAGAGCAGAGCAGAATTTAGAAATAGACACATACAAAATCAACTGATTTTCAACAAAGGCACCAAGGCAATTCAATAGGGAAAGAAAATCTTTTCAACAAATGATGCCGGCTATTTATAGGGAAGAAACATAACCTGTGACCCTTACCTCTCACCCTCCACAAAATTAAGTTAAAATGGCCTCTAGACCCAAACAAAAAGGATTAAATTACACAGTTTTCTAGAAGGAAACAGAAGAGAAACACTGAATCCAGGCGTCGGCAAAAATTTAGACAAGACTCAAAAGCATTGATCATGAAAGAAAATAATTGTATGGTAGCCAAGAAAATTCAAATTTTTCTTCTCAAAAAACAATTAAGTAAGTGAAAAGGCGAGTCTGGGAAAATATAATCATATTAATTGTATCTGAAAAATTATCGCCCATAATTTATAAACAACAACAAAATTTCTATAAATTCACAAATCAAAGACAAACAAATTTAAAAATAGGTGAAAAACATGAACAGATAATTCACAAAAGCAGATATATAAATAGCCAATATGCATGTGGAAAAGTGCTCAAAATCATTAGTCATTAAGGAAAGACATAAGGAAATGTCCAGTAAAATGGAAATGTTCTATGTCTTGATTGGAGTATTATTTACCTTGGTGTATATTTTCACAAAACTCACTGAAATTTATAGTTAAGATTTATATCTGTGTGTATATTTTACCTCAATTTAAAGGAGTATACACAGTTTGTATTTTTTTTCTAACTGATTTGTTGCTATCATTCTATTTGTGCTTGAGAGTAGATTTCATTCTAAATGGTTCATTTTTGTTTTGTCATTCATTCATTCATCCCTTTTAAGTTTTAGAGAAAACAACCTGTCATCAATTTGAATATGAATAGGGAAGCATGGGAGGGTGGAATGCGGTGGCCAGTTCAGTTTAGTTTATTATAGCACTAATACAGCCGAGAAATGACCAGGATATCAACCACGGATTTAACATTGATAATGGAGAAGAGGAAACGTATGAGAAAGTTTGGTGGTATATACAATAGGACTGATTAACCATGGTGGGCAGAGTAGGGCAGTACAGTAGAGGGAGAAAAGTAGAAGTACTTCTAGGTTCCTGTCTTGAGTGAGTAAAGATGAATGTCAGTGCCCATTAAATAAGAAAAAAAAATACAACAGGCAATAAGTTAGAACAGAAAAGGCGAATGAGTAATGGGCTGAAAAAAGACGATGAGTTCAGTTGTGCACAGATTAAGTTTAAGTACCTAAGGGAAACCCAAAAGGAGAGGTTAAATAGGCAGCTGGTCATAATATCCAGATCCACTAAATCCTTATTAGGTTGTTACAAAAGTAATTGTAGTTTGTGCCATTAAAAGTAATACTTTCTGCTTTGCAATAGAAACTTGGGTTGGTCCCTGCATATCCTTTTTCAGTTTCATCTATAAAAATGAATTTAATCCTTCTGACTCTTTTCACCAAAATATTCCAAGGTCAATGACAAATTTTTGATTTGGTCTGCATTTTGAAAATAACCATCTCCAAAGTTTAGACCAGGCTCTATTATGAGCTATCATGGTAGGAGTAAAAAGCATCTGAGTTTTGGAATCAGGCTGACCTCGATTCCAATCCTTGTTCTGCCATTTAGAAGCCAGTTGATCTTGAATAAGTTAATTTGTGCATCTTGGCCTCAATTTCTTCTTCAGCAAAAGGGGATTAGGAATTCTATCTTGCAGGAGTGTTCTGAGATACTGTGTGGGAAAGAACCTCGCATACAATAAACGCTTAATACATATCCATGTATTTGTAGCCTTCCTTTCAGAGGATGAAGGGTTGATGTTTTACAAGCAAAACAGTATTGGGTAAAATTGTAAAGTATGAAAAAATGCTAGACTATTTTCCTCCCCATGCCTCTTCAAAGTCCAAGACTTTCTTTCCTCTTTTCATCATCAAAAATCAGCTCTCAGGAGAGGATATGACATCAGTCCTTTGCCTCTCTTTGTTAAGTTTACATCATCCTCTCCTTCATGTGCCTAGGGGGACTTCACATTCCAGGCCTTCTATGCAACAATAGAAAGAATGGCTTTGTTTCTGGTTAAAGGCTCAGTGTGCTGGTTAGAAGGAAGCTGTGCCTGGCAGGGTCCCTGCCTGGAACTCCTGAAATCCTCCTGATGAAAGTAGCTAATACCCTCTCTCCTGTGCCTCCAAGTTAGTAGCTTAAAGCAAAGGAAAACAAGATTTCACCATATCTAGTATTTACTTGTCTCCAACTAGCCATCTGAAGCTTCTCTCTCTACCCTCCCCATCGTCTACCCACTTCCCTGGCTGTGTGGTTTTATTTTGGATTTCAATTATTTTGTTATTAGTAGTAGTAATTCTCCATAAGAGACAAATAGGGGGTAGGGGAGTATTTGTCTATTATTTATTGCTGTTTAGGCTAAATGTCTGCAGGTTAATTACATAGAAAAGTGTTCCCCCCGGGAATGTAGTAGGTCCCTGGTGGTCCAATAAGGTAATAAAATCATGGTGAAACTGAAAGCATTATTGCATGCTGCTTTATTCTCATCAGCAAAGACTTCTAAATACAAACGTAGTCAATTATTGGGTGATTCAGAACACGAATTTTTGGAATTTAATTATCAAAGTGGTCTGTGTGGGCACTGCAGTCACTGATGGGCAAATGACTGGGAGCTGTCCAAGGGCCAGTGGCCTGATGTCTTGACTAAGCACATTCACCCAGAAAGGGATAGTTGAACAAAGTTTGCTCTGGCTTTATCAAATAAAGTATCTACCACTACAACAACCTCTCTTCAGTGTGTGTGTGTGTGTGTGTGTATGTGTACCACCTTATTTTCTTTGTTCCTTCAGCCTCCCTCCATTAATTTGCTAAGTCCTCCTAAGGATCTTAAATTCCTCCAAACAATAGGACAGATATCTTCAGCATCTGAGCAACAATGAAATCAATAAAGACTTTGGAGGGGAGCAAGAAGAATGGTGTGTGGTAATGGCAATTATTCACTGAAAGCAATCTAACCCATTTTTAATTTAATTTGGAGTGCCATTATTTCAGGATTCCAAATGCTAAGGTCATTTTAATCATGCAGATCTCATGTCTTATTGAGTTGTGGCAGAGAATTACTCTTTTTTGTGACCCTGAGTTAGCAAGGACATGCTGGGCAAACAGCCAAGGTGCAATACGCTCAATAATAATAATAATCTATACTTAAAGTTAGAGTGATGGTTATTAGCCATTGGATATTCTGATAGGAGGAGTGTCACCTCTTCAGACCCTCTAGTTGTTTGACTTAGCACTTTCTTTAGTGAATGAAAAGCATCATCAAATAAATTATCTTTCTTTCATGGGAGGAAAGAAGGCATAACACACATACTATAGAGACAAGTTGTAAAGTAACAAACTTCTTATATATAAAAGAGAAGTAGGTATAGGGGGAGGGGCTTGGGGGGAAAAAGGAAAATAATCTGACCTTGGTAAGAAGGGGAAAAAAACCTCTTTCCTGGGGGGTTGTCTTAGAGTGCAGGAGGAACCAGAGATTTATTTTGAACCCATTTCCTCTTCACAAAAAGAAAAAGAACTTGGAGATCTACTTCCTGTAAAAGAGCAAACAGATATTAAGTCCCAGGTCATTTTAGTCTGTAAGTAAGGTTTGTATTCTCTTTTCTGATAGCTGTTGTTTGTTGAATTCAAATTGTATACAGGAAAGTTCACAAGTCCTTTGCATACATTAACATTAATTATCACTGCAAAACCTGCAATATATATTTTCCTCATTTTATAGATAAGAAAAGTGAAGCTTTAAGAGGAAATGTGTAATTTGTCCACAACTAGCAAGAAACAGAGCTGGAATTTTTCATTTAGAATTGCAAGCCTCCCACTTTTTATTCTGCGTCACCAGGCTTTTTTCAACTTACAGAGGTATTTTGTTGTTGCTGCTGTTTGTTTTAATGAAGAATTCAAATACAGCCTTCCAAAATATTTTTTCTTGAGTTAAATAGGTTTCAAAGCTCTCAAAAAAGTACTGAAATATCTGATCATGTATTCTCTCCTTTTCAGAGTGCTCTAAATAAGTTTGATTTTAAAGGCACAATTAGTTAAAACAGGCTTAAAAAGTTGGCGTGCACTTGATTTGGAAGCTAAGATTGGCACCCATGGTCTTAGCAATTAGTTATCATGAGAAAATAGATGCTGAACCAGAGGACACTTGATGTGTCCTATCCTGGGCCAGCTTGTGCTAAAAGATTTTATGAATGGGCTGAAACCAGTTTGCTCCGTGACGCTGAAAGCCACTTACCTTACCTTCCCTGTGCCTCACTAGATAGTGATATTAGTAGAAATTTTGGTCACTATCTCATTCTGCAAAAAGCTGCCAGGACAGCTTTTTACTAATAAGTTAGCTACAAGATTAGCAAAATACTATTTGGTATAAAGATGTAAGGGAATTAGCGTGTTTGTTTTCTTTTTTTTTTGAGACGGAGTCTCGCTCTGTTGCCCAGGCTGGAGTGCAGTGGCCAGATCTCAGCTTACTGCAAGCTCCACCTCCCGAGTTTACGCCATTCTCCTGCCTCAGCCTCCCGAGTAGCTG
>NC_045444.1:93475298-93497676 GCF_002776525.5 Piliocolobus tephrosceles
GTCTCGCTCTGTCGCCCAGGCTGGAGTGCAGTGGCCAGATCTCAGCTTACTGCAAGCTCCACCTCCCGAGTTTACGCCATTCTCCTGCCTCAGCCTCCCGAGTAGCTGGGACTACAGGCGCCCGCCACCTTGCCCGGCTAGTTTTTTGTATTTTTTAGTAGAGACGGGGTTTCACCGGGTTAGCCAGGATGGGCTCGATCTCCTGACCTCGTGATCCGCCCGTCTCGGCCTCCCAAAGTGCTGGGATTACAGTCTTGAGCCACCGCACCCGGCCTTGTTTTTTTTTTTCTTAAACACAACTCCAAAACATTAATTCCTCTAATTCACCTTCTAGGAAATAAAGTCACAAGCTAGTCAATAATTCAAATTCCCCAGTAAAATGAGAAAGTATTATTGACCCTGAAGAGCACAAAGGTTAATTTATTTGCAAAACTCACCTCCTGCCACCTGCTGTCGGTGGAACAAAAATATGTCAAGACTCATGAGAAAGCAATCACCTCCTTCTCCCTGCACCTCAACGTTTCTGTTTGTTTTGTGTGTGAGTTAGTAGGGGACCTAAGTCTCAGGAAGACATGTTGGAAAGATGTTTGAGTATGCTTGCTACATATCTAAAAATTTGTATGTTCTAACTTTGTCCATGAAGCCATAGGGATCAAGAGGAATATTGACAAATGTGAATGACAGCCAAGCACATTTCGCTGGCCAGGCAGATTTTTTGCAAGCCCCTTTATTTATTTATTTTTTAATGATTTGCAAGCTGGTAAATTGAATTACTCAGTGTTGTTTATAAAGTAGGTTAGTAGGGAAGTCCAGAAGGTCAACTTGTTCACCACTACAACTACTATCCTTTCTCTCTACCTGATACTGTTCTTCAGGGAAATCACTCCTATTTTTATTTTTTTATTTTTTATTTTATTTTATTTATTTATTTTTGAGACAGAGTCTCACTCTATCAGCCAGGCCTGAGTGCAGTGGCACGATCTCGGCACACTGCACCCTCCGCCTCCTGGGTTCAAGTGATTCTTCTGCCTCAGCCTCCTGAGTAGCTGGGATTACAAGCATGTGCCACCACACCCAGCTAATTTTTGTATTTTTAGTAGAGATGGGGTTTCACCATGTTGGCCAGGTTGGTCTCAAACTCCTGACCTCAGGTAATCCGCTCACCTCAGCCTCCCAAAGTGCTGGGATTACAGGCGCAAGCCACCGCATCCAGCCATCACTCCTATTTTTAATCTAATCTACAAAAACTATGGCATTTCCTCAAATTAGTCCCAATAATTCAAATAAGAGAACACTAATTTTAAGTCATGACTTGTCGACATTTGACTTTTAAACTTAGTCATGGGCTCATTAAGAGGCTTTGTTATTTAAAATAAACTTGTTTTGACCAGGTGCAGTGGCTCACGTCTGTAATCCCAGTACTTTGGGAGGCCAAGGGTAGTGGATCACTTGAGGTCAGGAGTTCACGACCAGCCTGGCCAATATGATGAAACCCTTTCTATTAAAAATACAAAAATTAGCTGGGTGTCATGGCATGCACCTGTAATCCCAGCTACTCGGGAGGTTGAGGCAAAAGAATTCCTTGAACCTGGGAGGTGGAGGTTGCAGTGAGCTGAGATCGCACCACTGCCCTCCAACCTAGGCAACAGAATGAGACTCCGTCTCAAAAATAAGTAAAATAAAATATTCCTGCTTTAAAATGCATTTGGGAATGATGTATAGTGGATAACTGTTCTTTTTTTATTATGATACAGAATCCATCCTCCCTTCTTTCAGTAACAGAAACCCAATTCCCTTTAGGGGACATATATCTCCCACAAGGTGTGTAGTCTCTGAGTAGGACTATAAATGAAGGCTCCTCCCCACCCCCTTGATAAGTGGTGGAAGTGTAACCACCCAACAGGCTCTCCTTGCCCCCTGCCTACACAGAGCCAATTTATCAAGACAGGGGAATTTCAATAGAGAATTGCAACTCATACAGAGCTGACTGTATGGGAGACCAGAGTTTTATTATTGCTCAAATCAATCTCCCCCAGAACTCAGGGATCGGGTTTTAAGGACAATTTAGTGCATAAGGGGTTGGAAAATGGGGAGTCCTGACTGATAGGGTCAGAGATGAAATTATAGGGAGTGGAAGTTGTCTTTTGTGCTGAGTCATTTCCTGGGTGGGGGTCACAAGACCAGATGAGCTAGTTTATTGTTCTGCCTGGTGCCTGCTGAACCATCAAGTACAGGATCTGCAAAATATCTCAAGCGCTGATCTTAGATTTTATAATAGTGATGTTATCCCCAGGAGCAATTTGGGGAGGGTCAGAATTTTGCAGCCTCCAGCTGCATGACTTCTAAACCATATTTTCTAATCTTGTAGCTAACTTGTTAGTCCTGTAAAGGCAGTCTAGTCCCCAGGCAGGAAGGGGGTTTGTTTCGGGAAAGGGCTGTTATTGTCTTTGTTTCAAAGTTAAACTATAAACTAATTTCTTCCCAAAGTTAGTTCAGCCTATGCCCAGAAATGAACAAGGACAACTTGGAGGTTAGAAGCAACGTGAAGTCAGTTATGTCAGATATCTTTCACTCATAATTTTCTCAGTTATAATTTTTGCAAAGGCAGTTTTATAAACCTTACTATGTCCAAGGAGTCTCCGTCCTATATATCTTGAGAGTGGCACTTGCCCATCCTAGCAGCAGAGCCTGGTGAGATAGGTAAATCTTGAAACTGGGAATTCTTTTTTTTTTCTCTTGTTGCCCAGGCTGGAGTGCAATGGTGTGATTTCAGCTCACCACAAACTCTGCCTTCTGGGTTCAAGCGATTATCCTGCCTCAGCCTCCCAAGTAGCTGGGATTACAGGCATGCACCACCACCACACCTGGCTAATTTTTTGTATTTTTAGTAGAGACGGGTTTCTCCCTGTTGGTCATTCTGGTCTCGAACTCCCTATCTCAAGTGATCCACCGGCCTCGGCCTCCCAAAGTGCTAAGATTACAGGCGTGAGCCACTGGGCCCAGACAAAACTGGGAATTCTAAAACAACTTGCTTCCTTTATTTTCCTTAGTCAGTCCTGTTCCTCAGTTTTCCCTTTAATTCTGTGAGTCCTCCTAAATCACACTTCTCTCCATCCTTGGTAAATTCCCATTTCATGTAAGTTAACCATAATCCATTCCTTTTGCTTGCAACCAAGTACGCTGTTACACTGTCTTTCTGAAAATACTACAATTAGCTGGAAGCAATGATGTGAAAATCAAAGTCTAAGTGGACCAGGGATGTGGATGACTTGTCTTAAACAGCTCAGGCTTTGATCTTATTTCTCCTTTGTATTGTTTTAAAAGCATCTGCGGGAGAAAAAGAAATATTATAATGAAATCTCTCAATTAACTACCAAGTCTCTTGAAGAAGAAGTAAAAACTTAAGCTTCTCTAGTATTTGCCTTTTTGGATTCTGTACCCTGAAGGGAAAGTCTTGGTATCCAAGCCAATTCTGATATAAAAAATAAACAATATAAATCAGTTAACTAAAAAATAAGACTGGGTCAGATTTCCATCTGACTTTTTTTTTTTTTTTTTTGAGACTGAGTCGCACTCACTCTCTCCCGCCCAGGCTGGAGTGCAGTGGCGCAATCTTGGCTCACTGCACCCTCCGCCTCCTGGGTTCAATCGATTCTCCTGTAGTCCCTGAGTAGCTGGGACTACAGGCCCCACCACCACGCCCAGCTAAGTTTTGTATTTTTAGTAGAGACAGGGTTACACCATGTTGGCCAGGCTAGTCTTGAACTCCTGACCTCAGGTGATCCACCCACCTCAGCCCCCCAAAATGCTGGGATCACAGGTGTCAGCCACTGTGCCCGGCCTCTATCTGACATTTTTATCAGCGTCCCTTCAAAAGGCAACATTGGGAAATCATGAATGAAATAAATTTTGAATTCTGTTTCAGATCATGCCAATTCCTTAGCTTTGCAGATTCCAAAATCTGCTTTCAAATTAGGTATTTCATTAGCTTTAATGTATTTTCTAACCCGATGCAGACTCTGAGCTGCATTTTGTAATTTAGGTTCATTCATAATTTACTCTTCAGAAAACTATTATATGAGTATAACAGCTGGAGACAATCGTCCTCCCTCTTCTGTTTTGAGCATTGAAGTAATAACAGCAAGTTAGCACAAGTTTCTTTGGCTGCTCACATAATGAGCTACTTAAGTAACATTATGGTTGAAACCACATGAAGGGAAAGACAAGAAAGAGAACTAATATTTATGGAACACATACTCTTCACCAAGCATTAAGTAGGAATTTATTATTACCATTTTTAAGAGAGGAAAACTGAGGTTTGAAGATGCTAAATAATCTTTGTTGTTTAATATACATTTATTGGAGATTTACCATGTGTCAGGAACTGTGCTAGGCCCTGGAGATACAAAGATGACTGCTGTAGTAGTAAATGGCAGATCCGTGAACCAAACCTAGGTCCATCTGTCCCTGAAGCCTAGGCCATAACTGATATATCTCCCATGGCACATCCCCTAGGTCAAGATCTCCTCTCCTGATATGAAAGTGAGACCAAGAGCCAGAATAGAGTCTGTTTCTCCAGTGTTTTGGCATCAAGACAATAGATTCTTGAAATTTTTATAATTAGAACCACTTCTAAGTACAGTGAAGAAATTTCATAATTCTCAATCTTATGATTTCTCTTTTCCCAAGGTTCCTTTAAACTTGAGAACAAGTATTATTACTCTCAATTTACACACAGGGAAGAAAAAAGTTTAATGAGATTAAAACTTAATAAGGGTCCTGGAATTAAAATAAGAAATGGTCATCTGGGCTTGACAGTCTGGGCAAGATAGTGAGTTAACACAGATGATTGGCTGCCCCCATTCTACTACAACTTAACCTTGGAGATACTACAGGAGAGGTCAGAAGGTGGAAGGAATACAGAGCCTTAATAACTTACTGTTAACTGCAAGTAGCCCTTGGGGAGACCAAAAGTAGTAAGAAGAACAGCCTTGGAAGGGAGAAGGTCAGAAACCAAAGAAAAGGGAAGAATTCAAGGATGACTTTCTTTCTTTCACATTATCTTGGGGGCATATTTCTGTCCATCTACTGCCTCAAGGCAGGCCAGTGCCAGTCTGAGGTGGCCTTACCTTAGGGCAATAATGGAGCTCAGTAGATTATTGGAGCTGGGAGACAAAACGTCCAAAGTTAGAGACATGTTATAGTTCAAAATATCAGGGACCCAATGGGTAGATTAAATAGCAAGTGAATGAACATAGCTAAAGTAAAAATTAGTAAGCTAGAAAATTAGATACAAAGGGTCCCCTAACAGGAACTAGAAAAGGTAAGAGTTGGAAGAAAAAAGGTAAAAATTAAGTGATATAGAAGGTAGAAATAGAAGTAACAGACTCCATCAATTATGAGTCACAAAAGGAGAGAAATCAGTTTCCAGATGAAGAGAAGAAAGTATTTTTAAATGTAATGGTGATGAATTTTCCATAATTAAATAAAAAATATATATCCTTTGTACCCTTTGTTCTGTGCTACTGCCGTATGTGTTCCACGAAAAACAGTCAACTAAGACAGAAAAAGACATGTGATTCAGGAAACAGGGATTCCATCATGGGAGAGAGGCCAAGGAAATTCTTTAGTTAATAGAGGGAGGAGATCCTAGAATGATTGTCAAGTGGCAGACCTAGGGAGCAACCAGTCCGTGTTAGAGGAAAAGGTCAGAGGCTCTAAGAGAAATGCTTTCAAGACAATAAATTCTTAGAATATTTGATATTTAAATGTATTGTGAAGAGACATGCTGGTGACAGAAATTTTAGGGATGAATTGGTATTCAGTGCCTACAAAACTAAGCAAGTAGAAAAGCAAAAACAATTATGAATGCCAACAAAAACAAAAAATTATACAAGAAAGAAAACATATGCTGATAATATATTAAATGCTTACTTTTGAATAATCGCTATTATATATACATTGAGCTCAAAAATAGAAAAATGGAAAGCTGATTGCATGCATTTCTTAGGGCTGCTCTAACAAAGTACCACACACCAGGTGGCTTAAGGAGAGAAATCTATTGTCTCACAGTTCTGGAGGCTACAAGTCCAAAAACACAGTGTTGGCAGGATTGGTTCCTTCTGAAGACTGTAAGGAAGGATCTGTTCCAGGTCTCTCTCTCTGCTTGTAGATGACCATCTTTCTGTTCACATGGTGTTGTCTCTGTCTTCAAGTCTAAATTTCCCCTTTTTATGAGAACACCAGTCATACTGTATTAGGGTCCTTACTTTATCTCAATTACCTCTGTAAAGATCCTACCTCCAAATAAGGTAACATTCTGAGGTATTGAGGGTTAAAAAGGTAAAATGAATTTTGGAGAAACACAATTCAACCCATAACACTGCCCAATTCATTTCATGAGGCCAGTATATTCTTAATATCAAAATGGAATAATAATTTAATTGAGAAGAGATGTCATCAAGATGGCTGACTAGAAGCAGTCAGCACTCAGCTCCTCCACGAAGAACAATTAGAACAACAAACAGACAATCACATGTTCAATAGTGTCTGGGGGAGAACACTGAAATTCAGCAAAAAAGTGACGAAGACCCTCTGAGGCCCAGAGACTCAGGATGGCAGCACAGAGAGGAAAGCAAAGTACCAGCTCAGATTGACTCAGAGTCAAGAGAAACTCACACTGTGATGGAAAAGGTAAGTGGAAGATCCCCAGCCATCCACATTTCTACCACAGTTACCTGCAATCCAAGCTAAAGGAGAGAACCATAGCCCTTGCAGGCCTTGAGACTTGTATGGAAAGCTGTCTTGGGTTCCCACAATTGCATTATTCCAAAGAGGGATTTTATAACAGGTTCTCCTCAAAATGGCAGCACATTGCCATTTTAAGAGTGAAGCCAACATAAGAGCGCATCATGTCCTAGGGCCCAATAGGTCCTGTACCTCCACAACCTGGGACCCCACCAATATCCCACTACATTCATCCAAAGGGCTGCTGTGTCACAATGCCAGCTCAATCCAGCAGTGCAGCCGTGACTCTGGCACTTCCCACATAGCATACTACATACAACACTACAGTGAGCACACTGCCTCTAGGACAGAGAAAGCCAATGCATGTGCTCCCCAGAACTTAAGAGCTGCTTACCTGGGGCCTCACACCCACCACTGCCTGTGACTCTGCCCCCCAGTGGTGGAGCTAGTGCCCCCTCCAGGGACCCAAGGACTAGCAAGAACAGGGCCTGCTGCCACTGCTGGCAGTCCTGCCTCCTCCAAAGCAGACCTGTCATGGGTCTTCATGTGCCCCTTAGGGGCCTGAGGACTGGCCTCTGTGGGACCTACTGCTGCTGCTAACAATCTTAACCCCTTCAGCAGCAGAACTACTGAGCATCCACATGTGTCCTCCAGGGGCCTGAGGAGTGGCCCTCTCCAGTGGCAGAGCTGCTGTGCACCTGAGTGTGGCCCCCTGAGGCCAGAGGACCAACCCACTTGGCATCCCCTTCTCCAGCAAAGCCATGCCACAGCCTCTACCACAGGCTAGGCCACTGAGGTACTCACAGACATGCTGACATTGATTACAACCAAAGAAATCATGTGGAGACTACACTACTGTGTCATTCACAACCAAAGGCAAAGTACACTATCCAACCAACACTACAGGATACAATACATCCAGAGGAAAAAGTCTTTTCCTATGAAAGCTACTCCATAAAATTGGAAGAAGTGGCTGTTCCACAAGATGTGCAGATATCAATGTAGAGATATAAGAAATATGAAAAAGCAAGGAAACATGACACCTTGAAAGTAAAACAATATTTCTCCAGTAACAGTACCCAAAGACAAGAAAATCTCCAAATGTCTGAAAAGAAATTTACAATAAAAATATTAAGAAAACTCAGTGAAATGTGAGAGAACACAGAAAGGAAATTCAGTGAAATCGGAAAAGCAACTCATCATCTGAATTAGAAATTCAACAAAAAGACAGAAGATAGATATCATAAAATAGAACCAAATAGAAATCTTGGAACTGAAGAATTTAATGAGTGAAATAAAAAATAAAATGAAAAGCTTTAATAATAGACAAGATCAAGCAGAAGAATGAATTTCTGAACTTGAAAACAGGTCTTTTGAAATACCTGGTCAGACAAAAAAAGAAAAAAGAATAAGGAAAGTAAGAAAGTCTACAGGACACATAGAACATCACTGAGTTTCAAAAGGAGAGAAAGATGGGAAATAGCATAGAAAACCAGTTTCATGAACTAATATCCGAAAATTTTCCAAGTCTTGGGATATGGACATCTAGGTACAAAAAGCTCAAAGATCCCCAAAAAAATTCACTCAAAAAAGTCCTCTCAGAGGCACTTTATAATCGAACTGTCAAAAGGTCAAAGAAAAAGAGAAATTTCAACAAACAGCAAGAGAAAAAGCATCAAGTTACATAGAAGGGAAACTTCATCATACCAACAGCAGATTTCCCTGATAGTCCAGGAGAGAATGAGTTTTATATATTCAAAGTGCTGAACGAAAAATACGGCTAGTCCAGAATTCTATGCCTGGAAAACCTATCCTTCAGAGATGAAGGACAAATAAAGTCTTTCCCAGACAAGCAAAAAGTGAAGAAATTAATCACCACTAGACTGGTCCTACAAGAAATGCTTGAGGAAGTCCTACATCTGGACATGAAAGGATGATACCTACCATCATGAAAACATGTGAACGTATAAATCCCACAGGTAGAAGAGATATACAGATGGGAAATAGAAAGGAATCAAATGTTATTACTAAAGAAAACTACCGCCAGGCGCAGTGGCTCAAGCCTGTAATCCCAGCACTTTGGGAGGCCGAGACAGGCGGATCATGAGGTCAGGAGATCGAGACCATCTGGCTAACACGGTGAAACCCCGTCTCTACTAAAAAATACAAAAAAGCTAGCCGGGAGAGGTGGCGGGCGTCTGTAGTCCCAGCTACTCGGGAGGCTGAGGCAGGAGAATGGCATAAACCCGGGAGGCGGAGCTTGCAGTGAGCTGAGATCCGGCCACTGCACTCCCGCCCGGGTGACAGAGCGAGACTCCATCTCAAAAAAAAAAAGAAAAGAAAACTACCAAACGGAAAAGATAAACAGAGGAAGAAAGGGACAAAGGATAAAAAACAACTAGAAAACAAATAATAAATTGACAAGAATTAAGTCCCTACTTATCAATAACAACTTGAATGTAAATGATTTAAATTCCCAAATTAAAAGATACAGACTGGCTGACTGGATATTTTTTAAGAAAGACCCAACTATTTGCTGCCTACAAGAGATTCACTTCACCTGTAAAGAACACACACAAACTGAAAGCAAAGGGATGGAAAACATAGTACACACAAATGAAGTGGTCAAAAGTAGCCATACTTTTATCAGATAAAATAGACTTGAAATTATAAAAGCCCCAAAGAGACCAAGAAAGTCATTATATAATGATAAAGGAATCAACTCAGCAAGAGCATATAACAATTAAAAATATATATGCGCCCAACACCAGCACACACAGACATATAAAACAAAAGGGGGAGATAGACCTCAAAAAAAATAATATGTTGGAATTTCAACTCTCAGCATTTCACTGTAAGCATTGGACAGATCATCTACACAGAAAATCAACAAAGAAACTTTGGACTTAAACAGCACTATAGACCAAGTGGACCTGGCAGACTTTTACAGAACATATTATACAACAGTTTCAGAATGCACATTCTTCTCACTTGTACATGAAACACTAAGATAGACCATATGTTAGGCCATAAAATCAGTCTCAACAAATTTTTAGAAATTGAAATCATATTATGCATCTTCTCAGGTCACAAATGGAATAAAACCAGAAATGAATAACAGAAGGAACTTTGGAAACTGTACCTCCAGATAGAAATTAAACAACCTACCTGAAGAAATTAAAGATACACAAAATTTATTGAAACAAGCAAAAACAGAAATACAACACACCAAAACCTATGAAATATAGCAAAATCAGTACTGAGAGGGAAGTTTATAAAAATAAATGTTTACATCAAAAAAGTAAGACAATTTCAAACTAACAACCTAATGATGCACCTCAAGGAATTAAAAAAGCAAGAGCAAATAGAACCCAAAATTAGTGTGAGGAAAGAAATAGTAGAGATCAGAAGAGAACTAAATGAAATAGAGAATGAAAAAGCAATACAAAAGATCAATGAAATGACAATTTTTAAAGATAAAATCAACAAACCATTAGCTAGACTAAGACAAAAAAAAAAAAAAAGAAATCCTAGATAAACAAAATCAGAAGCAAAAAAGGAGACATTAAAACTGATACCACAGAAATAAAAAGGATCATTACAGACTTTTATGAACAGCTATACACCAACAAATTGGAAAACCTAGAAGAAATTGATAAATTACTAGACATATAAAACCTATTAAGATTGAACCTAGAAGAAATAGAAAACCTGAACAGAGGAACAATAGATAACAAGATTGAATCAGTAATAAAAAGCCTCTCAACACACATACAAAAAAGGCAGGACCAGCTGGCTTCACTGTTGAATTCTACCAAACTTACCAAAACAATAACAACAAAATAAAAATAAAAATAAACTAACATAAATTCTTCTCAAATTATTCCAAAAAATCAAAGAGAAGCAAATTCTTTGAAACTCATCTTACAAGGCTAGTACTACCCTGATATCAAAACAAGACAAGGACACAACAACAACAAAAAAACCACAGGCCAATATCCCAGATGAACATAGATGCAAAAATTCTTAACAGAATACTACCAAACCAAATCCTACAGTACATCAAAAATATGCACCATGATCAGGTGGTGTTTATCCCAGAAATGCAAGAATTGTTCAACATATGTACATCATCAAAAAACACAATATATCAAATTAATATTAACAGAATGAAGGACAAAAGCCATATGATTACCTCAATAGATGCAGAAAAAGCATTTGATAAAATTCAATATCCCTTCGTGATAAAAACTCTCAATAAATGAGTTATAAAAGTAGTGTGCCTCAACACAATAAAAGCAATATATGACAAACCCACAGCTAACATCATACTGAATGGAGAAAAGCTGAAAACTTTTCTTTTAGGAACTGGAACAAGGGCCAGGTATGGTGGCTCATGCCTGTAATCCTAACATTTTGGGAGGTCATGGTGGGAGGATCACTTGAGCTCAGGAGTTTGAGAGTTTGAGACCAGCCTGAGCAACACAGTGAGACTTCATCTCTACAAAAAATTAAAAAATTATCCAGGCATGGTGGCACATACCTGTAGTCTCAGCTGCTCAGGTGAATGAGGTGGGAGGATTGCTCAAGCCCAGGAGGTCAAGGCTGCGGTGAACCATGCTCATGCCACTGCACTCCAGCCTAGGTGACAGAGCAAGACCCTATCTAAAAAAAAAAAAAAAAAAAAAAACTTACAACAAGACAAGGATGCCCACTTTCCCCACTCTTATTCAACACGGTATCAGAAGTCCTAGCCTGAGCAATCAGGCAAGAGAAAATAATATCCAATTTGGAAAAGAGGGAGTCAAATTATCCTTTTCTGCAGATAAAATGATATAGTGAAACCTAAAGTCTCCACCAAAAACCCCTTAGTACTGATATATGAATTCAACAAAATTTCAGGATACAGAATCAACATACAAAAATCACTAGTGGCTGGGCGCAGTGGCTCAAGCCTGTAATCCCAGCACTTTGGGAGGCCGAGACGGGTGGATCACGAGGTCAGGAGATCGAGACCATCCTGGCTAACATGGTGAAACCCTGTCTCTACTAAAAAATACAAAAAACTAGCCGGGTGAGGTGGCAGGCGCCTGTAGTCCCAGCTACTCAGGAGGCTGAGGCAGGAGAATGGCATAAACCCGGGAGGCAGAGCTTGCAGTGAGATCCGGCCACTGCACTCCAGCCTGGGCGACAGAGCGGGACTCCGTCTCAAAAAAAAAAAAAAAAATCACTAGCATTTCTAAGCACCAATAACAAGCTAGCTAAGAAAAGAAATCAAGAAAATGATTTCATTTACAATAGCTACCAAAACACCCATATAGGAATACATTTAGCCAAGGAGGTGAAAGAGTTCTACAATGAAAACTACAAAACACTGATGAAAGAAATGGAAAGGGACACACAAAAAAATGGAAAATAAAAAAACCTAACGTTCATGATTGAAAGAATTAATATTGGGGCAGGCGTGGTGGCTCATGCCTGTAATCCCAGCACTTTCGAAAGCCAAGGCAGCCACCAGATCACCTGAGGTTGGGAGTTCAAGACCAGCCTGACCAACATGGAGAAACCCCATCTCTACTAAAAATGCAAAATTAGCCAGGTGTGATGGCGCATGCCTGTAATCCCAGCTACTCAGGAGGCTGAGGCAGGAGAATTGCTTGAACCCAGGAAGCAGAGGTTGCCGTGACCCAAGATTGTACTGGTGCACTCCAGTCTGGGCAACAAGAGTGAAACTCCATCTCAAAAAAAAAAAAAAGAATTAATATTGTTAAAAGGACCATACTACCAAAAGCAATTGACAGATTAAATGCAATCCCTATCAAAATATCAATGGCATACTTTACCAAAATGGAAAAAAAAACCCAAAATGCGTACAAAAGATTCCAAGTAGATAATTCTAAACAAAAAGAACAAACTTGGAGGTATCATACCACCTGACTTCAAAATATATTACAAACCTACTGTAATTAAAACAGGATGGTACTGGTATAAAAATAGACACATGGACCAATGGAACAGAATAGAAAACAAAGAAATAAATTCATTTATTTATAGACAACTGATTTTCAACAAAGGTTCCAGGAATATATATTGGGAAAATGTCAGCCTCTTCAATAAATGGTGCTGGAAAAACTGGATATTCATATGGAGAAGAATGAAACTAGGCTCATATAGCTCACCATATACAAAAATCAACTCAAACTAGACTTAAAAGATTTACGTGTAAGATCTCAAACTAGAAACCTACTAGTAAAAAATACAGGGGAAATGCTTTAGGACATTGGTCTGGGAAAATATTTTATACCCCCAAAGCACACAGGCAGCAAAAGCAAAAATAGGGGAGTCTATCAAATATATAAAATAGTATTATATCAAACTAAAAAACTTTGCACAGCAAAGGAAACAACCAACGCAGTTAAGGGACAATCTGTAGAATGGAAGAAAATATTTGCAAACTATATATACAAGTGATTAATATCTAGAGTATACAAGGAAATCAAACAACTCAACAGGAACAAAATGACAACAACAACAAAACAATGAATAACCTAACTTTAAAGTGGGCAAAGGATCTGAATAAGCATTTCTTAAAAAAAGACATACAGGCCGGGCACAGTGGCTCACGCCTGTAATACCAGCACTTTGGGAGGCCAAGGTGGGCGGATCACGAGGTCAAGAGATAGAGAGCATCCTGGCCAACATGGTAAAATCATGTCTCTACTAAAAATACAGAGATTAGCTGGGTGTGGGGCACATACCTGTTGTCCCAGCTACTTGGGAGGCTGAGGCAAGAGCATCACTTAAACCCAGAAGGCAGAGGTTGCAGTGAGCCGAGATCATACCACTGCACTCCAGCCTGGCAATAGAACGAGACTCTGTCTCAAAAAATAAAAAGACATACAAATGGCCAAGTATATGAAAAACTACTCAACATCACTAATCATCAGAGAAATGCAAATTAAAACCACAATGAGATATCATCTCATCCCAGTTAGAATGGCTGTTATCAAAAAAACAAAAAATAAAATAAAATAAAAAATGCTGGCAAGGACACAGAGAAAAATGATCTCTTATGCTCTATTCGTGGGAATGTAAATTATTACAGTCATTATGGAAAACAGTATGGAGGTTTCTTTAAAAACTACAAATAGAACTATCACATGATCCAGCAATCCCACTACTGAGTATTTGTTCAAAGGAAAGAAAATAAGTATATTGAAAAGGTGTCTGCATTCTCACCTTTATTGGAACACTAGTCATGATAGCCAAGATATGGAATCAACCTAAATGTCCATTAACTGATGAATAGATCAAGAAAATGTGGTCGATACACAATGGAATACTACTGAACCATAAAAATGAAATCTCCTCATTTGTGACAATGTGGATGAGCCTGAAGGACATAATTTTCAATGAAGTAAGTCAGACAAAGAAAGAAAAATATTGCCTGTTCTCACTCATATGTGGAATCCAAAAAAGTTAGGCTCATAGAAGTGGAGAGTGGAATAGTGGTTATTAGGGGATAGGCAGTGTAAGAGGGAGATAGGAAGAGGTTGTTTAATGAATACAAAATTGCAGCTAGATAAGAGGAAAAAATATTCTAGTGTTCTAAAGCACTACAGGTGGCTAGTTAACAATAATTTATGGTATATTTTCAAATAGCTAGAAGAGAGGATTTTGAATGTTCCCAACACAAAAAATGGTAAATATTTAAAGTGATAAATATGCTAATGACCCTGATTTTATCATTACACATTGTATAAGTGTATTGAAATATCTCTCTGTACCCCATTAATATGCACAGTTATTATGTGTCAATTTAAAATAAAAATGATTTAATTGCATAAGTACTGATTTATTACAGTATAATGAAGACATAGATGTAATAATTACCTGATCATCCCAGATGCAAAACATTGTTTGATAAAGTTCAGTACTTACATTTATAATTTAGAAAATTTTAGAAACTTGAAAAAACATCTAAATGTGACTGGTGAAGCAATTAAGTTAAAATTACAAAATGTAAGGTAGTATTTTTGTGACAGGGCAGGAAATGATTTCTTAAACAAAACTTGAAAAGCATAAATCATCAGGCCAAAAAAATGAACTAATTTACACTGAAATTAAGAATTTTATTTCAATAAAGAGCATCACACATTAATAGATACCCACCAAGATGAAGAAGATATTTGTGGCATCTAAACCAACAAGGGATTTTTTTTAATATACAAAGATCTAAAAATGGATAAGGAAAATATAACTCCAATAGATAAAATGGGCAAGGCAATTTTACAGAAGAGGAAATCTAGAAAGTTAACAAGCATGTATTAGGATGTTTAAACTCATTGGTAATCAGTGAAATACAAATGAAAACAATTAGATTGACAAAAAAAAATTGACAGTTGGATAATACCAAGTATCAGAGAGGATGTGGGGATATAGGGACACTGGGACTTTCAGGTACTGCTGAAGCAAAGGCAGGCTGTAGGGCAGTTTTTCACTATGTAGTATTATTAACTAGGCATATGTCCTAAAAGTTAGCAATTCCACTCTGGATATGTATCCTGGAAATCATCCTTGGGGTCTGTAAAGTGACATGTATGACCATGTTCATTGCAACATGGGTTAAGGGAGCAGAGATTTATAGGTAACTTGGGTATATATCACTGTGGGAGTGGATAGGAAAAACGTGATGGAGATACAACATGGAGTATTATGTAGCAGTTGGAAGCAAAGAATTACAAAACATTACATTGTACTCCATTAATATACATAATTATTATGTCAATTAGAAATTAATAAATAACATATGCTTGGTGAAAAAAGTTGGAAACAGGAGATACATAATATTATTTACAAAAATTAAAAATTTATGCACACAAAAAATACATATATTTCAAAAACATTTTGAATTAAAAGGATACACATAAAACACATTAACCTAGCTGGAGGGAAATGGTAGTGTTATGAGAATAAAATGAGATATGCAAATAGAAGAAAAAAGGAAGAAGGAATGAAGGATGAAAGATGCATTAGTTAGCTATTGTTAAAGTAATACTGCATAATAATTATTAGAATTTCATTGGTTCGCAAAATAAACATTTATTTCACACCATCTGAAGGTCAGTTTGGAGTTGGCTTATCTAGGTTAGGAACTTGGTTACAAGCTAAAGGTTGGGTCCAGGTATGTTCCGTATGTTTCTCACCATTCTTAGATTAGTTACTACCAAGTTATGTTTTTCTTGTGATGAAGAGCAGGTGCTCAAGTGTGCAAGCCTAACCATGGTAATGCAATGGGACTAATATTCTGTTAACCAAAGAAAGTTATTCAGCCAAGCCCAAAGTCCAATGTCAGGAAAAATGTTCCACCCACCAGGAGGAACATTCCTCCTGGCTACAGCATGGGTATAGATATATAATAATACTACAGGTAGGCTAAATATTTGGAATCAGTAATTCCATCTACCATAATGGTGCCTAAGTAGATAGGTAGGTATGTAGGTAGGTAGGTAGATAGATTTATGTTATTATATGTGTGCATATAAATATATTCATACATTTATAAAATAAGAAATAAAGAGGAGACTTGCATGGACAAATAACAATAATAAGGCATAAACTGAGGAATATGATAAATAAACTCCATACACTGAAGGCCCAAAAAACCAAACCAAAACACCAAACCACACTAGGAACAGAAGGGAATGGTAATGGAGTAGGAAGTTCAGGCTGAGTATCAGAGGTGGCATTGCAAATGATTTCAATTAGTTATTGCCATACTCATTATAGGAAGCAAGAGTACAAAGAAAATGTATTACTCTTTTATATGGAACTTGTAAGTGTGTTGGATTTGTCATTGTTGTTGTTCTTTGATAAAGATAAGTGATCCTATACTGTTAAATAGAGCTATACTGCTTCTGTTGCAAGCAATGCTGCAATATGGTCAAGAATATCTAAAGTTTTGGAGTTCTAATATAAAGTGAGATGAGGCCCACTTTGACTCTATTCTGAGCTGCTTAATGTACCAAAGTCAGCTCTTTGCCATTTGATATACATTTAGCATACCAGCAGGAAAATCACACATGGATTTTACATAGGGGCCATTAGTGGAAATCCGCTAATAGAAAAAAAAATGGTGAATATGACTACACTTAAATTTAAAACTTCCATTTATCCATAGACAAATCAGCAAATTATTGGGAAAAGATATTTGCAAAGCAATGTGGAATTGATATCTAGAACATATAAGAAACTTTGCCAACAAGCAAGGAAGGACAGGAAACAAACATTTAAAAAAAAATGGGCAAAGCACATGAACAGGCAATTGACAGATAGGAAAATTGAAATAGCTATTGTGTATATGAATGATATACACACTCATTAGTAATCAGAAATGCAAATTTTGGGGTTTTCTTTTAACAAAATGAGATATGATTTTACACTCATTAGATTGGCATAAATTAGAAAGTGCAGGCAAGAGTATCAGGAAGTTTTGTCCTTACTGGCAGTGAATTATAAATTGGTAGAAACATTCTGTATCACAACCTGAAAAGTACTTAGTGAAATAAAGTATGGATATAATATCACAACTCAAAACTTCCCTTCCTGGATACATACTCTAGAGACTCTTTTGTTCAGATCCACAAGGAAACATGCTCATATAAGATTATTGCAGCATTATTTATGGTACCATAAAGTTGGAAGCAGTCTAAGTATCCACTAGAGAATCTGGGTAACCCATAGATATCCCCTAAGGAAATGAATACGTAAAATGCATTACATGCAGGAGTCAGAAATGGTATATGCCTGTATTGGAAAAATCTTCAGGATTCGGAAGCAATGAACTAGATTTATATAGTGGAAGTATATAGAAATCTCAAAAATACTATGTTAGATAAAAATAAGAAAGAAAATGAGAATTATAGCACATTACCATCTATAGAACTTTAAAAATATATATAAATGACACTATACATATTTGTAGATAAACACTAATATACCAAATAAACATACGGAAGGTGGTTTAGAAGGATCTGTAAAACACACTTGAGAAGGTGCTGATGAAAGTGTTGCAGTGGGTGATTGGAGATGGACACAAAAGGGGTAACAAAACAAAATAAAATAGGGCTTTGCAAGGGTGATGGTGTTCAATGAATTGTCTCAACTCCATATACCTAAGCTAATAGATAAACAGCAATGAAGTGCCTCTAACAATTCTATTTCTTTGAAAAGTGCTGTGATCAGAAACTATGTTTTTAAGTTTCTAATGAAGTCCAGCATCAGAAAACACATGAAAATGGAAGAAAATAAGGCCATTTGTTGATTCTCTTGGCCAATCATTCATTTACACATAGCAGTGGGACAGTGCTCATCTAGAGAGATTTTCTATTGGTTTTGATCCAAGTTTGCTGCAGATGAGAGTGAACAACGGCATTTGTGTAAGCTAAATTGTTTTCTCTTTGTTCACATGCAGTAACTATCATTTAAGGACTAAACACTTACCAAATAACTCCTCATTTCTGACCAAATAGCTGACTGCCAGGAAATGAAGTCTGAAAGCATTCCTACATGAGCCAGCCAGCTCCAAATCTCTCTCTCTCTCTTTTTTTTTTTTAAACAAATAGAGACATCAAGAAGGACTTGAACCATAAGCAAGCAGAAAGTCAGACTGAGCATCAAAGGTGGCACCTCAAATAATTTTAATGAGCCATCTTCCTACACATTACAGGAAGCACTAATGTAACGAGAGTGCATTTCTCTCTTATTTGGAACCTGTAAATATGCAATTTATTAATAAAGCTAAGTGGAAACCATGCTACAAAATAGTGCTGCGATGTGATTCTCTTCCTACCAGAGCTCCAACATGGGCAAGAGGATCTAATACTCTGGAGCTCTAATATAAAGTAAGATGCGGCCAGGCACAGTGGCTCCCACCGATAGTCCCAGCACTTTGGGAGGCTGAGGTGAGCAGATGGCTTGAGGCCAGGAATTCAAAACTAGCTTGGTCAACATAGCAAGGCCTTGTTTCTACAAAAAAAAAATTCAGAAAAATTAGTTAGGCATAGTGGCCTGTACCTGGAGTTCCAGCTACTCAGGAGGCAGAGGTGGGAGGATCACCTGAGTCCAGGAATTTGAGGCTGCAGTGAGCCTCCAGCCTGGGTGACAGAGCCAGACTCTGCCTCAAAAAAATAAAAATTATATTTAAAAAATAAAGCGAGATGCGAACCTTTTACATCTGGCTCTACTCTATTCTGGGTTGCTTAATGTACTAGTGCCAGCTTTGTGCCACTAGACATATATTTAGCATATTGGAAGGAAAACCAAAAACAAGGATTTTTACATAGGAGCTAATCTGATAATTATATGGGTATCCAAAAGTCAGACAGTAAGGGATAGTAAAAACAATATAATTAAACAACTTGAATGAGGCAGGGAGACTAGGGGAATCTATCTCTGAGACTGGATGCTGCATACATTTTATCAAAGAAGAAATTCTAAAGAAAAATTTCATGCAGACGCATTCACTCCCAGACAATTGATGGGAGGTAATGATCCCAAACATCCCCCTTGACCTAGTGTTCCATTTTCAGGGAGAACTCAAATTGCGATTCTAACTGAAAACAGAACAGTTAGAAGAAGATCAGGAAGGATTTAACTTTTGGCAACATTCCAGGTCAATTCTTCCAATTCCTGAGGCTTGGGAATGGAGATGAGCCATAAGAAATTTGGGATCCCTAAGAATGATAACCTACAAATTCCAATTATTTTTGGTTAAATGTTTTGCTGTCAATGTAGCATTTCCTTTTGCCAGAGACTTCCAGGACATTTTTGAAGCCACTCAAATGTTGCCTCCAAAGAGAGGGGCATCTTTAAATCCAGGTCCCAGATGGTGAAGTTGAGGGGTTAAATGAATAGCCCCAGGCCACACACTTCATTTCCAGGAATCAGATGCCAATATGGGATTATCTCTCCAAGTTTCTGACTCTTTGCACAACAAATAAACCTTTCTAGAGTAAGACATATTATATGACATCTGCTGTTTATACAATATGAGAAACTCTCCTGAGCAGTGTACAGCTCTTGGGATGTAACATCTACCCTTAGAAGTACCCAGCACATACTCATCTATGACTCCTCTTCATAACATGGGGTATACATTATGTTTCTGCAGTAGCAAGTAGGGGAGGCTCGTTAAAAGCACTGGCATTGAATGAGCACCGGACCTTCCAAGTCATTAGCAAGACTGAGATATGTAGCAAGCAAGCACAGTGGCTCTTAAAAAGTACCTTGTGTCATTTAAAGAGCCAAACAAACTACTTACTATCCTGAGAAGGCAGTATCATGTGGACAGGAAGAGTACAGACTTTTGAATCAGACTTGATTTGATTCTTGTACTCCACCACTTACTACCTGAGTGAACTTGAGCCTCCTTTTCCTTGTCTGTAAAAGTGAGGAGGGGGTACTAATTGAATAAGGCTTTTGTATAATATGGGTTGAATTTTGCCCCCTGGCCCCAAAGTCCTAACCCCAGTACCTCAGAATGTGACCTCAGTTGTAAATAGGACCTTTGCAAATATAGTCACATGAAGATGAGGTCATTGGGATGGGCCCTGATCCAATATGACTGGAGTCCTTATAAAAAGAGGAAATTTGGACACAGACACACACAGGAGGAAGATAGTGTGAAGAGACAGAGAGAATACCACGCAAAGACAGGGGATTGAAATAATGACTCTATAAGCCAAAGAAGTCCAGGACTGCTGGCAAACCATGAGGACGTAGGAAGGGGAATGGGAGGACCCTTCCTCTGGAGTTTCCAGAGATTGCACGGCCCTGCCATCATCTTCATTCCAGACTTCCAGTTTCCAGAATTGTACAATTGTACAACAATCAATTACCACACTGTTTGTGGTACTTTGTTATAGAGAGTAGCCTTAGAAACGAATACATTATAAATATTAAAAGCAATTCCTGGCCAGGCGCGGTGGTTCAAGCCTGCAATCCCAGCACTTTGGGAGGCCAAGACGGGTGGATCACGAGGTCAGGAGATCGAGACCATCCTGGCTAACATGGTGAAACTCCGTCTCTACTAAAAAATACAAAAAACTAGCCGGGCGAGGTGGTGGGCGCCTGTAGTCCCAGCTACTCGGGAGGCTGAGGCAGGAGAATGGCGTGAACCTGGGAGGCGGAGCTTGCAGTGAGCTGAGATCCGGCCACTGCACTCCAGCCTGGGCGACAGAGCAAGACTCTGTCTCAAAAAAAAAAAAAGCAATTCCTTATGTAAAGCATATTGTAGAACCTCAATCAATCCAAGTTCTCTTTTCAAAGAGAAAGATTTGTACATTGGTATGCAGACAAATATGCCTCACTTTCTCCCTTGAGCTCCACTGTGATCTGGCCACATGGCAGATGAATCTTTGAGTCTGCTTAAATTCTACAGAGTAGTGCCAGAAATTATCTGGTTTCCTGAGGGATCTCTGGGTTAGGACTGAGCCAAAATTCCTAGATCTGAATTAGAACAGAAGAAACTCCTGACTGGAACACAAACTGCCATTTATTGAGAAGGGCTGAGATGCTTTCCTCTAAGGGACACTGTGACACAGTGTCAGGCCTAGCCTAGATTTTCCCTGCATACCTCCTTTCTGGTAGCTGGGGCCTCTCCACACTCACCTGCAGGCTTGTCCCTGGTCAAGGTTCTGGGACTCTGTAACCCTCTAAGGAGTATCTGCTTTGAGAGGCGGTTTGACACAGTAGCTGAGAGTGGACTCTGGAGTTCAACTGCCTGTGTTTGATCCCAGCTCTGCTATCTGCTGTGTGTCTTTGGGCAAGTTTCTCTCTAAGCCTGTTTCCTTCTCTGAAAAATGGGCATATTGACAATCATACCCAGCTCATAAGCTTATGGTGAGGATTCATTGAATTAACCTACTAAAGCTTAAGGATTGCTGTCAAGTTCCCAGGGTGCCTAATATTGTTTCTGCTGTTGCCATTAAGATCAGGTCCCTGCCTGCCCTCCAGTCCTGACAGCTGGCTTTCTAACCCAAAGCCTGAAGCCTTGTCTTAATGGCTTGCTAGAGAACCAGGGCCTGAATCAGATTCTCTCTGCACCCTTCCACCATTGTCAAGGGAGGAAGTGTGGTGTCTATGACCCTTCTGTCTCCCTAAGACATCCCTGATGCTATTCACCTGCCAGGATGTCTGAATGCTTCGAACGCTCTACCCCTGTGCTCACCCTCTCATGGTGTCATTTTATGACACTCTGTGTTAACTCCTCCAATGGCAGGAAATGATTGGGCTGTCACCTGCTCCCTGCCAGCCAGAATGGACTTGCTTCACATCTCAGCAGCTGGACAGTCCCTAAAAAGTCTGCCCAGGCCGGGCGCGGTGGCTCAAGCCTGTAATCCCAGCACTTTGGGAGGCCGAGACGGGCGGATCACGAGGTCAGGAGATCGAGACCACCCTGGCTAACATGGTGAAACCCCGTTTCTACTAAAAAATACAAAAAACTAGCCGGGCGAGGTGGCGGGCGCCTGTAGTCCCAGCTACTCCGGAGGCTGAGGCGGGAGAATGGCGTAAACCCGGGAGGCGGAGCTTGCAGTGAGCTGAGATCCGGCCACTGCACTCCAGCCTGGGC
>NC_045444.1:93497776-93632547 GCF_002776525.5 Piliocolobus tephrosceles
AAAAAAAAAAAAAAAAAAAAAAAAAAAAAAAAAAAAAAAAAGTCTGCCCAGACAAGCAGGCTGCAATGCCTCCTATGTACTCTAGCTTCCTGCAGTTAAAGGTGCCCTGTCTAACCATGAGACTGGATGTTTCCACACCCCACCAAAATGGAGTTTGCCTGTTTCGACCACAAAGCTGCCAAAACATTACAAATAGTGGGGACTAGATGGGCACTTGACAGTCTCTAGTTAATAATGGCAAACCCATCACTCAATGGTATTGTATTTAATTTACTAAATCATAAGATTAAGCAGAATGGGAAATTCAACATTTGGAAGACTTTATAAAAGATTCATTTTGCAACATTCATTCTCTCTAACTGCCTCAATGGGTGGTATTAATATTTAGAAGAAACATCAATAGAAAAATATAAAGTCAAAAAAGTTTAGGTACCTCCTTTCCCTATGATGACTTCATAAAGTATTACTTAAGTTCTACAAAATAAGCAGCTGGAAGGGCAACAGAGCTACAGGAAGGCTTAGGGAGCAAGGCTTGTTATAAGTGAAGGTTTGTCAAGTACTAATTATGTTCCTAACTATGCTAAATGCTTGATACACATAGTATAACTGAATCATCATCATAAACTTGTAAATTAGGTACTAGTCTTTTTTTTCTTACAGATAAAGAAACCGAGGCACAAAAGAGGTTAAATAACTTGACTGAGATTCGAAATCTATTGTAGGTAAGATTTTAACCTAGACCAAAGTCCAGACCCTGCACACTAAGACATAAAACTCTTCTATACTCTTTCTTCCTTTTCCAGTTGATTTTGGCTCCTACAGCATGACAGTGTCCAACTAAGCATGCTCCTTCTAAACACATTCAGTGACATTTGCTTGTGAGAGCCACAGCCAGCAAACACTACCCTCATTGTCTCCAGCACAATGCAAAGTCACCATGGCCCACAGCGAGTTCCTTTTCAAATTCATTAACTAACCTTGGTAGAGGCTGGCTGGGATGGGGCAAACACTGGAACTCGTTCTCCCAGCCAGCAGCCAGCTCAGACTGGGGCAGAATGTGATTGGGACTCGCCTTAGCATTTAGAGGCAATGGTTCACCTCTAGATGAGATAGGCTCTGAAAAGTGATCCTTGGAGATTTCAAATATGTTGATGAAAATGGGAGTGGTGGAGGAAATGGTGAAAATTTTTAAGAATTGCAGGCAGGAAATTAGTGGCAAAAGCTACTCTCCACCCTCTGCCCCCAAATCAGAGAAAATGGCTTTAGGAAGTTGTGCCTCAACCCCATTCCTGTTTCCTCCCCATAAATCTACCCCCTAAGTAATCCTCAGGGAATTGGAGTGGTTGCTTTCTCCCTGGCAATAACGGGAATTCCAACTACAGGACAATTAGAATACACCCAGAACTGCCAGTAAAATGTTTCAATGACTTGACTTTATTGGTTTTATAAAACAAGTGAAAGAAATCAAAGACAGTCCAAGATCCTCGCCAAGACGTGAAGTCTCTTTATGAAGTAGACTGCAGGGAACCGTGTGGGCTCCGGATCTCTAGTGCTTCCTCCAATGTGCTGCTTTTAACTAATGCCATCTGCGCGGGGCCCTGTGGTCTCAGGAACACCAGCTCGTGACACAGACTTGAGATTTAGTCGCCACTTCCCTGAATATTTGTTCTGTGTTTTTGAGAGGATCCACTGGTTTTTCTGAGCCTCGGTTTCCCCATTTGACACTTTCAGGTGATATTGTGTTTCTACCTGTTTCAGTCATAGGTACAATTTGAGGTCTTAGAGGGCAGCCAAACACTTAGAAATGCGATGGATTTTTCCCCTCCCCACTTTACACTTCTAGGTTGCTGTTTGAAGCTTCAGCATAAATTATCTCTGCTCTTATTGACTCTCTATTGCAAATGGGGGTGTGTGTGAGCGAGCGCACGTGTATTTGTGAATGCGCGTGCCCAGCATGTCTGTCTCCTTTTCATTCTTTCTTTGTTCTTTCCCAAGGCTTCTGTGAGAGTAGCAAATAGAATGGAATGTCCTTGTCCAGCCTGCTCCCCCCACTTAGGATGAGGGATGGACCACTTCTTACCGCCCCCTTCTTTCATGCCCCCTCCCCCATCCTCATCAGTGCAGTTGATGAAATGAAAGCTGAGGAAGAGTGATTCGATTATTGCCTGACCTTTGCCGGTGCTGGAAAGTGTGTAGATCCACGTGCTTTCCTCCAGTCCCCCTTGGGGCTTTTCTGGACGTGTTCCCATAGGAGCCCTCCTGCGGCTGGGTTAAATCAGCCTCAGTGGGCTGAATGTGGTTCAAAGCCTAAGCAGACCCTCCCGCCAGCCCCCACCCCCACCCTGCTTTATCCCACGTGGCGTTCATTACAAACAACAATTACTGACAGTAATTAGCTGTCCGGAATAACAAGGACGTTGTATTTTGCTCAGCTTTAGTGCAAAGGCGCATGAGCAAATCTTACTGTGTTTCAGCACAATAAAGCACATCTCAAAATCCCCGTTTAGAATTTTGGAAAACATGACCCATGCTACTACTTCTTTATAACATGCAGGAACAATTCCTCTCTTCATTAGGTTGGATTTTCCTTTTGGGTAGAGCACAAACAGGTGGAGAGAAAACTGATGTTTAAGAAAACTGTCATTTTGTCCATAATTTTTTGACAATCCTGGTGCTTGATTGGGAATATTTTACCAGACATCCGCTGTTGGATTTCTTGGATTATACACCTTCAGGTGGTATTGACATTGTCAATACTGAAACAAAAGCAACAATTAAATACGAAGCAAGAGAAGAGAAAGGGTGAGAAGTTACTACTCTATTTAAACCACTGGAGGGGTTGGAAAGCCGACTTACCAAAATAGCAGTAACAAAAAAAAATCTGAAAAACAAATTCACCACCAAACAGTTTCTACTGCTCCATTTATTTCAACTAGTGTGGTATTAATAGAACGCCTAACAGCAGGGAGTAGGAAAATAAATGTATTCTCACTCACAAGGGAATGACTAAATGACTCACAAATGCAAAAATAAATAAATGGCTCCCTATGAAAATCTGAAACTATATTACCCCAACTGAAGCAACTAAGCTTTTTAACTGTAACCTAACATGTTAAATTCAATCAGTTTTATTTGAGGCCATAGATAGATCGAGCGATCAATCTCCATTATCCTGGGCTTTTTTTCATCTTCATAGTGCTATTTTTCTTCCTACGAGACATTTCAGTTCATTTCCTTGAGCCTTCTTCAGTTTAATGGCTGATTTTCAGACAAAAAAAAAAAAAAAAAAAAAAAAATCCCCTTCCTCTACAGGGAATGGAGAAAAATAGAACAATGAAAAAAAAAAATTTTTAAGACGGGCATGTCTTAATTCTATGTAGTAGAGAGAAGGAGGACACAATGTGAGGAAAAGATAACAGGTAGATAAATAATGTGTATTATAGCTGGTTTCAAATGCTATGTTAAATGTTAACAGGTGCTGCCTCCTGACACTATAAAAAGATCAACTTTTTCTCTCCTTTATAATTTGTGAACAGGTAGGCCCTGAGGACCAGAATGAGGTCATGCCAATTAACTCAATCACTCTGATTCCTGCAATCAGAGTGATAATGACATCCTTAGCAACCATCCTATCACTATGGCACCAGCCCACTGCTATAAAACCCCTCTTCATCTACACTGGTTGTAGGTTGGGTGCCAAAGCTGTGATCCTAAAATACACAGGCTGAGAATTTATGGTAAACCTTCCCCACCACCCCATCTCATCCAGGGGCATGACATCTTTCCTCTCTCAAAAGAGGTGCAGTGAGAAAATAAAATTTTTATTGGCTCCAAAAGTTAGGTTTTGGGGCTTTCCCCAAACCTATATAAATCATTAGTTGGCTCTTTGGAATCATCTTCTATTAAGAGAAGCTAATGAGCTTTATCTTTCAACTTTGTCCAGCTTGATTACACTGTACATACCTAGTTTCACATAAAAACTATTTGTTACTGGACTGCTTTTATCAATAGACATTAATAGTTACTTCACAGGATGGGAACTGATACTCCGAAGGCAGCAAAACAAAAACCATCAACGACTTCTAGGGCTTTCTTCCCCAGGGTACCTTAAATAATGTTAGTTCCCTAGAGATAGATCAAATATATAACAAACAAAAGGAGAGCAATCAAGAACATATAGTCCAAAAATATCTAAAAAGTATCTTTGGTGGGCACATTTGCATCAATAAGCTTCTCCAGCTCATAGCGTTTCAGACTGAGCCAACTTTCATTATGCTGAGCCTCTCCTATCTGCCCCTCATTACACTGGCTACTTTGGGAAATCCATAAAAATCTAAGACACTTGAGTGTATCCTTATCTTCAAGGAAGCAAAAATCCATATGTTGAGAGAGACAGACATCTGAATAACAACAACACAGATCTAACAGGAAGATAAGTCTTTATGGTATAGGATCTTCATGGCCATCAACTTCCTTAAAAGACTCTAACAGTGTATTTTAAGAAATAATAAATAAAAGAGAGAGAAGAAGGAAGAAGGTGGGGAGGAAGTAAAGAAGGAAGGAAGGAGCAACCAGTCTAAGAAGCAACCAGAGACCAAAGATCAACCAAACACACTAGCAGTGTCAAGATAAGGCAGTTGACAGATACTTCAGGGCCTTTGCAGTTGATCCCCTGGAGGGAATCCTCTTTACCCAAATCTTCACATGACTTCTTCATTTTCACACAATATATCACTTACTATGTACTTTTTCATTGTTTATATCCTTCCCTCTCCTCCCCTCCCAACCAGGAACTCTAAAATAGTGCTAGCACAAGGTAGGTTGTCAACACATTTGCTGAATCAATGAACAAATGAATGAATGACTAGGAATAGTTAGTTGCATGGCATGGAAACTGCATATTGGAGGAAAGAGTCTGGTAAGCACAGTGGACAGCACAACTGAAGTTAGGGCTGTGTTCTCAGACAGATTCCCTAAGCACCAATGACAGTGTCGGCAGGTCTGGGACTTCAGAAATGATTTGCAGAGGCCACATTATCGGTAATGTCAGCAGTTACCATATATTTCTCATTGACAGATATCAATTCTCCCTTTTCCTAATTGATTCCAGTAACACAGATACCCTGAGTGCTGTATACAGCTCACTGATTGCTGGGCAAACATTATTGAAGTGTCAATATTTGCTCTTTTTCCTAGAGCATCATTGTCGAAAAGACTGCAATTCATTTGGGGACATGTCTCTTATATTTAATGCACAGAGAGTGCCGATACAAACTAAATCTTCATTGTATTATTCTTTACCCTTGCTCTGGTCACAGGGATGGCTTCACTCACCAGCCATCGTGGCTGTCCTTAGGCAGCTCCGGATATCTCCCCCAATGGATGCTGCTACTGGCGACTGCTACACAGTGTTATTGTCACCTCTTCTGATGAGCCCTGAAAAAGAGAATCCAGAGAGGCTTGGGCTGCTGCTAGTCAAGATTCTTAATCCTTCTCTCCTGGACTACCTTAGATATGGCTGCTGGCTTTCCTGTCTGACCACGGGGTCCTCAGCATCTTGGGTTAATCTGAATCAAGTTTTGACCAAAAGTTCCATTGTCATGTGGCTACATTATTTCAAGGATAAACACATATAACAGACTTTGGAACATTCTCTTCCATTGTGGCAAAACAAACGTACACTTCCTTTTTTGGTTTGTTTTTGCCTTAGAGGGAAGGGACTTTGCCCTGGCAAAGTCAGTGACCTGAGGCTAGGTCCCCATTACTCATATGGAGGTGATTTTTCCCACACTCATTTCCAGTTGCAAATAGAGCCATGTTCCAGTGCTTTCTGTCTTCTGGGAAAATTCCTGTAGCTAGCTTCCCTTGGAGCGTGCGCCCTGCTGCCTCATTAAATTAGTGTGTGCTATTCTAGCCCTGAGCAAACCTGTTTTCAGAGTTACTTTCCTCCCACTCCCACTGGGCGAGAATTCCAGACTTAGAATCAGAATAGACCAAATCACTGTTATATACACAGGGGTTTCCAAGACATTTTGTGAGCAGGGTCTTTGTTTCTGATGACCCCAGAAACAGAGGTGTTTTAATTTCTTGATATCTAAGTTGAAGATATTGATAAACCACTTCACTCCTTCCAGCCATGTTAATGGTAATTGAGGTGCTTCTGAAAACGAAGAAAACCTGTGATGATCCTGAAAATATAATCTGATATGATGTGCTAGGCAGTGATATTTCTGATTAGTCATCACTAGGCCACCTAGATTTTCAGTTTACTTCTAATTGTGTTTCAGATAATGCTATTCCCAGTTAGGCAGATGATCATTGTAATTTCTGGTAATGAAATGGCTAGGGAGCCCATTCTGTACTGGGAAGAGAGCCAGTGCCCGGCACTTTATAAGAAACAAGTGTTATGGTCTAGGACAGACAGATGAAGCCAAGGTGCTGTTGAACATTACAGCATGTATCAGATTGATTCTATCTCTCTCATACTTAGGATTGATTTATTTTCAAATGAACATTCCTCAGCTTGAAAGAAACTCTGCAGAAAGCAAAGACACTAATATTTTTTCTCTCCCCTTTGTACCATTTAACGTGCCAAAGAATCACTGTTGGCCTTCCATGATGGCTAAGCCATTTTCTCTCACCATGGATAATAGTGGTTTGGTCCATAAGTTACACAGCTGGCATCAATAAATAATAATGGCTCTTTTTGGTGAGTTATTAAAATGATTGTGGATAAGAACTCTCCAGATGAAAAAGGAGAAAAGAAGGAGGAGGAGGAGGAGGAGGAAGAAGGAGAAGTAGAAGCAGCAGCAACAGCAGCAGAAGCAGTTTCCCAAAAAGTATAGGATTGTCAGCACTTCTTTTCCATGTTTCTTATCATTTTACACTCAAGTACCTTTATAACAAAATAATCACCTGGCTTTGAACTTCTAGATCTTTACACCTTCCAGCTAAATGCCAAAACCTGAATCTAAATGGCTCCTCTTGAATATATCAAGTAGTTCTTTATTCAATTTCATAGGTATGAAGAGTTCATTCTCCTTCAAGGTTGAAATCCATCTCTGTTGAGTCTGTACACATTGATGGCTCCACAATTTGTTCCCTAGGCTTCTTTGTCAACAGGCTACTGGCTAGGTTCAGTCAATGGGAGGCACCAAAGGGCAGGAGGAAGGGAGAACCCAGCATAAGTTCTCTTTTTCCACTTCAGGTCACAGTTCACAGTAGTGATTCTATCTTCTCTGTGGTTGAAGCTGCCCTCCCGCAGCCTCTTTCTCTGAGGTTCCAGCTCCTACCAGGTAGTCCCTAGCGTCTGACTTCTGTAACATCACCTTTTCCCTGCGATTCTTCAGTCCTAAGGGTGGCAGCAGCTTCCTGTTAATCTCTGAGTTGCTTCACCATTTCCTGTTTGGTTTCTCATCTCTTCTGTAGCCTGCATAATTAGGTCGTGTACTTAATTCCCTCTGTCTAAAATGCTTAAGAGGAGTTACTGTTTTCCTCATTTGATTCTATCACAGCCCATTCCGTTTGTTTTTGGGAATCTTCTTTGGACACCGTTACAGATACAGATTAAACCATCATTCAGATTTCAGGTCATCTCACTAATAATTAAAATTAATAATAAGGGCAAGACAGTAACAGTAGCACTTCTTCCTACTCAACCTAGCTTTTGATGTCCTTACATACAGCCCATGTTATGCTAAGCATGTTACTCACAGTAGCTTACCTAATGCTCTCAAAACATTCTGAAGTAAGTGTTATTATTATCAAGCTCATTTTACAGATAAGGAGACTGAGGCTGAGAGAGTTTAAGTAACTTGACCATGGGAAGATAGATAACAAGTGTCAAAACATTGTTTAGAAAGTATGTTCATTTCATGCCCCTAGTTTTTAATCCACCGGTCATACTAGCTCTGAACATTTTGATAACAACCAACTTCATATTGTAAGGCACAGTAACTCCTGAGTGTGGTCACTGAGGAGTCCAAGCAATGTGCCTTTCAATAACCTTGCCCACTCTCTACCTTAACCTCTGGGGGTTACTTCCTCTGCTTGGAAGCATTAAAGTGGATGCATGTCTTAAGGACACAAGGGGAAAAAGAAATGTCCAGAGCTGAAAACAACTTTCTTTTTTTTTTTTTTTTTTTGAGACAGAGTCTCGCTCTGTCACCCAGGCTGGAGTGCAGTGGCGCCATCTCAGCTCACTGCAAGCTCCGCCTCCCGGGTTCACGCCATTCTCCTGCCTCAGCCTCCCGTAGCTGAGACTACAGGCGCCCGCCACCACACCTGGCTAATTTTTTTGTATTTTTAGTAGAGACAGAATTTTACCGTATTAGCCAGGATGGTCTCGATTTCCTGACCTCGTGATCCGCCCACCTCAGCGTGCCAAAGTGCTGGGACTACTGCGCGCCCGGCCGAGGACAACTATTAATGTCTGACAGGGTGCTTGTGAGGGATGAGAAAACCGCCATGTACTCAGGAGGACGGGCTGGGCGCCTACGGATGCCTGCAGGCCTCTCATTCTCTGAGCTCCCTGCAGGCCTGGGATGCTGAGAATTACAGCTTCTGGAGCAGGTGTGCTCAGGCTCTGATCTTTTCTTAGCCAAGGGCTAAGAGATAAGCTGCGGAGAAAAATTAATAAGAGTGAAGGAACGAACAGTCTTAAGAGGAGGAGGGGAGCCTTCTGCTAACAAAGGGAGATTGTCTAGACACATGCTCCATCCTTTCTGCTGTTTTTTTCCCTCCTTTTTCTCTCCATTTTTTTCCTAAGCTTTGTTTTCAGACTGATTTGCCTGCACATTCTTTTCTTAGCCTTTCTCCTTCCATGTCTAAATATGGTGGTGGGGGGCGGGGGTCAGGAATAAGAACCAAATTAGCTAAACATTTTACCTTTGGGACTGAGTGATAAAAATAACAGCCCAGTTTCAGCTCTCTGAATCATTTCAGTAGTATTAGAAGCATGCAGAGGAGCTCCACAGGAGGCGGAGCTGGGAAGAGAGGGGTTAAGACTGTCGCCCTGTATTAGAACTTGATTTATGGCATGGATCAAGTTCATGTTTCTCTCAGGATCTGGTTTTGAGCAAAAGAAATGACAGTCTGCCAAGTACGGAGTCCAAAATGGTCACGCAGTGTATTAACATGCCACCCTGGCCTCCAGGAAATAGGCGTAAGCAAGAACCTGCAAGCCCACAGCTTGCTTTTAAGTGTGCAAAACATATTTGATCCTTCAGCCCAAGGGTGTCTTCAGAAATAAGAACGGTCAACTCTCTATGATCCAGGGGCAGCTTACCGAGTTTGCGCTTGATGAAAATCCTTTGATTTTCCTGTTTTCTTTTTCTAGCTACTTGTCTTCGATACTCCTCCCAAAGAGGTGGCAATGGGAAGGAATTAAGAATACTAGCAGATTAGCCAATTACTGCTTGCGTCTAAACAACACTGATACTGTTTGTTTAGCTCCCTTTTTATTTTATTTTGAGTGCACAAAATGCTATTTTCGAATTTCAAAAAAGCAGGAGATATAGTGAACCTTCCAATTAAATTCACGTTTAGATCTCTGTGTCTAACAGATACCATGTTTTCAATTTGACTATTGGAAGGGAAAAAAAGAAAGATATTCTTGTTTACCTTCTTGTACAAACTGGTGAATAATCCGTGTGTGTTAGCCCTTGAGAAGCCACATGTACACCACATCTCTTTACACCCCAAACCAGCAAATCATGTAATGATTTAACACTGCAATCATAAGAACTATCAAAAATGCATTTTTTATGAAAAAGGAGTATTTTCATGTAACTGCAATGACAGTGTGACACACAAAAAGCAAAACAAATGCAAAGGTAAGTCCTACAAAAGATAAGTGCCTGCTAGTTTAATTATTGTTAAAAAGAAAATGAGAAATAGCAGATGAAGAAAATAGAAGACATGTAAGTGTGGTCTGAAAGACAAAGGAAAGGGGAATAAACGATATCTTAACATTGAGATGTTCACCTCAGCAGCAATTATCACTGGTAAATTCTGCCCTGACAAGGGGAGACGTGGGTTGATATAAAAGGGCTTTTTCATTTTTACTTCCTAGAGTTTGTGAATAACTGGCTTCCCAGGTGACAATTACTCTGCTTCTTCCAAACACAATTCCCTACCCTTTTTGACCCCTTGCAGCACAAACACTTCAGAAATAAAAACCCCACTGGGCCCTCTGGTGCTCTTCTTTCTCTGAATTGCAAGTCTGGCCTTGATGGTCTGGATTTTGGAGGATGGAAATAGGAAGAGAAAGGCTGCATTTAAGAGAAAATCTCCTTTTCACAATTGGGCGGCTCTCCAATATCACCTAGAATTAAAATATATTTCCCTGCCACCCTGCTGTGTGAGACTGTCAGTCAAAGACCCAGACAAAGGACCACATGTGTTCTAAATCCACTTCCACCTGCTGGAGTATGTGATTGTCAACATTTGAATGTTCCAGAGGAAAGAAGGAGCTACTCATCTTCAGGAAGGTGCTAGTGCACTGACTTTAGGATATCCATGGAGGCAATGTAGGGTATCTACATCTTCTTTCACTTAAAAATCTCTCCCTGGGGTGCCAGAAACTCACTAGGATTTGTCTATAGCATTGGGGTGAAGCAATGGACCATATTTGTACATTGTAACATCCTAAGAAGATATGTTCTCAGAAAGATGGGGCTAAATGTTATGCGCGTCCGTGTGAAGAGACCACCAAACAGGCTTTGTGTGAGCAACATGGCTGTTTATTTCACCTGGGTGCAGGCAGGCTGAGTCTGAAAAGAGAGTCAGCAAAGGGAGATAAGGGTGGGGCCATTTTATAGGATTTGGGTAGGTAAAGGAAAATTACAGTCAAAGGGGGGGTGTTCTCTGGAGGGCAGGAGTGGGAGTCACAAGGTGCTCAGTGGGGGAGCTTTTTGAGCCAGGATGAGCCAGGAAAAGGAATTTCACAAGATAATATCATCGCTTAAGGCAAGGATTGGCCATTTTCACTTCTTTTGTGGTGGAATGTCATCAGTTAAGGTGAGGCAGGGCATTTGCACTTCTTTTGTGATTCTTCAGTTACTTCAGGCCATCTGGGCGAATACGTGCAAGTCACAGGGGATGCAATGGCTTGGCTTGGGCTCAGAGGCCTGACACTAAACATTTCTCTTTTCCTAAATAACTTTTTCCTCTTTTGAGATTCCTGTATCATGGGGGAAGTTGTCATAATCACTGACAAACCCTCTAGCATGAATTAGTTTGTTCAAATTACATTTCTACAAGCACACTTTTATAAAATAACAAGCAAAAATCAGTTTTTGAAGATGCTAGAAATCTGTTAGGGGAAGGTTGGGCATAACTGCAAAGGTTACGAAAATTATAAGACAGTGCATTCATGACGAATTATATAAATATAAAATTCTACAGCAGTTTACAGTAGGGGGAATCATGGAAAGCCTCTAGGAGGAGGTAGGACTTGAACTAGGAAACATAAAATATAAGTGGAAAAATGTAGTAATCATCCAAAGTTTTGCTACAGTCACCATTGGGACACTTTTGTTTGAGGGGATAATATCATCTGAGCTAATAGTTTTGAAAAGTTGATCTGGAAGGCACCAGACCTCTTCTGGCTCATGCTACCAGGCTGTCCTCCCTCCGTTCTCACAGGTTCCCCAGCCCTCAGCCCTGCTATTTATTCTACAAAGAGCAGTAGAGGGGCCTAAAACTCTAATTGGATCCTAATGTGACCCACATTGGTTTTAGGAGAAAATTTAAACCTACACACCTGGTTTACAAGCAAGGTCTAGCTTCAACTCTCCCCCTCCCCAACACTGAATTTCAGCCATGTTCTCTCTCTTCCTGGCTTTGAACGGTGATTCCTTCCTCCCACCACCAACCTAGTTAGCTTGCGTGCATCTTTCTGTCTTCATGCTACAGATCATTTCTTCCAGAAACCTACTCTGAATCCCCAGACTATATCCCTTCCTTTTCTTTCTTTTTTTTTTTTTTTTCTTTTCTTTTCTTGTTCTTTTGAGACAGAGTCTCTCTCTTTTCCCAGGCTGGAGTCAGTAGCACAATCTTAGCTCACTGCAACCTCCACCTCCTGGGTTCAAGTGATTTCCCGCCCTCAGCCTTCTAAGTAGCTGGGATTACAAGCAGGTGCCACCATGCCTGGCTAATTTTTCTATTTTTAGTAGATACAGGGTTTCACCATGTTGGCCAGGCTGGTCTTGAACTCCTGACCTCAGGTGATCCACCCACCTCGTCCTCCCAAGATGCTGGGATTACAGGCGTGAGCCACTGCGCCTGGCCCCTAGATTGCTTTCTACTATGTGTCAGCACTGTTCAACCCAGTGAATCTGCTGCTGACAAGTGAGTCACAGTCTCTGCTCTTGGTGGAGTTCCCATTCTGGTTTGGACAAGACACAGAATCATCAAGTAAACATAAATATACAGATAATTTCACATGATGTTAAGGACTGTAATAAAAATAAAACAGAATGGCGGGCCAGGGAACAACGAACAATGAAGGGGACATGTCCTTCTTCCATGAAATAATAGGGAGTTTGGGGCCTTCCCAATGTTCCTCTTGTACCCTGCACTTCCCCATTAGCAGTAATAACTTAATGTGATAGCAACCTTTTTTTTTTTTTTTTTTTTTTTTTTTGAGACAGAGTCTTGCTCTGTCACCCAGGCTGGAGTGCAGAGGCGCGATCTCGGCTCACTGCAACCTCCATCTCCTGGGTTCAAGTGATTCTCCTGCCTCAGCCTCCCAAATAGCTGGGACCACAGGTACATGCCAGCATGCCCAGCTAACTTTTTGTACCAGCGATTTTTTTAAACCTATTTTCTGTGCGAGATGAAAAATGCAGGGTCAAGGTCTATCCATTTCTTTATTTTCCTCTAGTTGTTAACATGGTGCCCAGAATATAGTGCTTGATAAATATTTGTGGAATGAATGAGAGATTAGAAAGGAGAAAGACTTGGAAGTTGAAGGCCATTATAGTTGTCCAGATACAGCTCATGAGGGCCTGGGCTAAGATGGCGTGACACTCAGGATAGAAAACAGAGGCTGGATGTGATGAGTGGTATTGTAGAGGAAATAACAGGAGCTGGTGACTAACTGGAAAAGGGAAGGAGATCAGAAGGAGTAAAGGACACCACCTTTAAGTCTTTGAACACAGGTTACAGGGAGGATGGGAGACAGCTAACTACTCACTAAAACCCATCTTCTCCGGGACACATGGTCAGATAATATTACCCGGCCTCCTTAGCAATTACACCATGTGACCAAGTTCTAGCCAATGAAATGTGAACAAAATGATGTGCATCACTCCCAGGCCCGGTCTGTGTAAATCTCCACACAGAATTCTCTGCTCTTTCTCCTCTTGTCATCTGGATGTCAATGCTTGGGACTTCCTCAGAAGCCATGCACTGAAGATGACAGAACTTACCCTCACCCTGATCCCTGGATGGCAGTGAGAGCAGAGCCCACCCTCCCCTCATCCCTGCCCCCTGGAACTACCTTGAGCTATTTCTAGATCAAGAGATGTCTTTAGATCAAGAAATGAATGGAAATAGGAAATTCAGGAGAAAAAGATTAAGAACTAAATTGAGAACACTGACCAATTTAGTTTTAGGAAGTAGAATATGAAGTTTCAAAAATATTCAGTTGAAGGTGTCTCACAGAAAGGTGGAAAACTAGTTCAGAGTTTAGAACCAGTCTGGGGACATGATGAATAGAGATGAGGTCATTTGTTTACAATGGGAGTAAGTGAGGTTAACAAGAGGGAGGGGATAGAGGGAACACATGGGCAGAATCTTTAAAAATCACTATATTGAAAGATCAGGAAGAGCAGATGCTGCAAGGGACAGAGGAGTGGTCTGAGGAAACCAAAATGGTGGACACTGAAGAACCAGAAACTGAGTGTCCCAAATCCTGGGGCAAGGCCCAGGAGGAAGGTGGCTTGGGTATGATCAGGGAATGTGACACTGCTGGGGCCAGCGGTGGCATCAGGGCCAGTGGTGGCATCAGAGCACAGTGGGAATAGAAACCAAAGTGTACACTGGTGGCATGACCCGTGTATGGAAGCTATCACTGTAGAATCCTTTTTTTCTCCCCCAAACTATTGCAGTAGATCATTAAAAGATACGTCTTGAGTACATAGGGGGAATCGCAGAGTAAAGAAAAGGCTGTTCTCACCTTGAGTCTTGAGGGTCTTGAGGGTCTTCATTCTACTGAATGAAGCTGTAAGATGGAGAAGGAATAAGGAATGTGAAAGTCTCTGGCAGAGAATTCGGGAAGTAATAGTATGAAGGGCCTGGGTTAGGGATACATCTCTGTCAACAGAGGGACCCTTTTCATAGAAGGGTTCTCTTTCAGTGAAGGAGAACATAACTGCTTTGACTCCAAAAAGGGTAAAGAAAGTGGGAAGGGGTTAAGGTGCCTGGCCTAGGAGCAGATGGCAAAAACCTGGCCCATGAGGACCAGATTCTCCCTGCAGGCTGCATACTTGCAAGATCTCCCCTCACCCTTTTGTTCTCAGTTTATTTTGAAGCACCTGTTCACTTTTGTCTAGAGTCTTACCTCTCCAGCTCTATGTACTTCTGGTCACCAAATCTTAAGACTATGTTCAGTGTCATTGACTTGGGGCCTGAATGGTGCTTGAGTACACTAAAAAGAGATGACATATAATTATGGGAAAGCCAATATACTGTCTGAAAGAGTAGAAAAGAAAAACCAGTTTTACACTTGTAACATGGTTACTGTGGAGCCTGCTCTGGAAAACAGACTGCATCTCTTGAATTGTAAACTCTCAAGGACCTGAACCCCTGGGATAGAAAGGAAAATCTATTTTCTTCCCCTAGCGTTGTAAGATTTTAAAACATAGTAAGATCTCAGCAAATGTTAGCAGCTCTTATTAATATTATTATTAATAATTCTCCCCTGGGGGGTAATGTAGTCAGTCCAGAAACATTATTGCAAACATTAGAGCAAAGGGGTCTTCGATCATTTACAGCTGAAGTCCACAACTTCCATGGCAGGGATACCTGGGAGGGGGATGAGAAGAGGAGGCAGATGACCATGCAGCCTCGGCTTTACATTAATGAAGAGGGTCAAATTTATACTTTAATTATTTCACCAAATGAGATGGTATCTTCAGTCTCAGAGATACCCTGACAGTACTGAAAGAAGTCATTCATCACATAACCTTAAACTTATGTTCCATTTTTGGATCACACTGCCTATGGTTTCCCAAGCATTAAAATTTTTCATAAATCTTTTAATTATCTTGTGAGATTAAATTGTATTGCAATCTTATATTCAGTGATGTTAGGTTAAATGTAAACACAGGTTATGGGATTCAAAATGTGCTTACCTATTTAAATGATTTTTAAGCCCCATTTTGACTTTTCTTCACTTTTCAATTACGCGAAAGTCCTAATACATCAGAAATGAGGTTGCCTGCCCTCTCTTGACAGATGAGAGTTCCGGCTAGAGATTAGCTAGTTTAGTGATTCTTAACCAAAGGAACATGTCTGATTAATCGGTGGAATTTCTGGAAAAACAATGCCCTGCCCACCCCAAGATTCTGATTCAAGAGCTCTGGAGTGTAGCTAGGACCTGCATCTATTCTGAAACATCCTTGGATTTTCTGGTCCACAGTTCTGATTAAGATCCACTGATGTGGTCCAGTTGTCTCTCCAGCCTCCCCACCTGGGGCTCCACCCACAGGTTCACAGCCTGCGTGTCATTTACAAACATATGCCCTGACTTGGGGGGCCTGGGGCAGGTGCATTTGCACTCTCTCAATATCAGCAAGTGAATCATTTATTTCTTGCCATCCTTATTAAATGAGAGCCCTGAAGCAGGACCATGATGTGGTGCCTCCTAAAAGCCATGTGCATCTGGCTTCGGAAAAAAAACAAAAAAAACAAAAAACAAAAGGCCAACGTTCTCTCACCCACCCCCTTTCTTCCCACCCTCCCTCTCCGTCTCTTGAAATTTGGTGTGGGAGGCACATGTCCCAAAACTTAAATTGCTGATTAACTGGCAAACTTGCTTTATGGATGGGACTTTAGTTCCTATGCCACTTGGCATAGAAACGTGATCGATAAATTAGCACTTTCTTAGCATAGCAGCCCTTCAGTCGTGCACTTTCTGCATCCTAGGACTGTGGGTCTTGCCCTCGGGGCACTCTTCCCAAAGAGGATCTGGAGTCAAATGGTCCTGCTCCTCCCCTCCAGGACACAGAGGACACTGGTACAGCTGTGCCTCTGGTGCTCCAGGAAAAGACAGAGCATTTGTTGACGTGCGGCAGACTCCTGAGGGACGGTACAGGACACAGATGCTGCTTATAAAGGGACTGACCATGTGTCATCTTTGTGCTTCCAGAGGGTCACGGCACATTAGCACTGGGCTTGGTGCCTCTCAGAGGGACAGGGCATTCTAACTCCAGATTTCATTCAAATTCTGGACTTAATATCTGCACATTTGACACTAAATAATATCCTGTCTTATGAAATTGATGATCTTGTCTTCCATTGTTCTATAACTTTATATATGAGCGTGTCTCATCCCCCCCCATTGGACTGTAGGTTCCCAGGACAGAATTGTTAAGCTGCCCATCTTTGTGTTTCTACAACCTGGTACACAGTGTGGGTTCAGCGATTTCAGATCAAATAAACAAGAGTTCAGGACAGTAGCCCAAAACCTAACTTCTAGTTACTGGTGCTATTAATATTAAGTCACATCCAAACATTCATGATCTTTGTCTAGGCTTTGTTACTAACTGTCAGAAAGATAATGAGTAATAAAGTAGATCATCACATACATCCCTGTTGTTAAAGGTAGCTCTTTACAAGTAAACAGATCTGGGCTTTGTCGGTTATCAGGGAATCATCTACGGACATCATCATGTCAAATTCCTGAAGTCTCTTGAATATGAGAAATGCCAAGACAAAAGACAAGAATAATAGTGAGTGACAAATGAGGTGTATAGCTTTGGACTTTTCTTATTTGAGGTCCAGGTTAGGCGTAAGTAGATATTAATAGTATGACAATTGCTGAGAGCCTGAGGGACTATGCACCCTGATACAAAACTGGTTGGAATGCAAATCAGTATCATCTGGTGTAAATAGGATTTACGTACTTATTTAATTCATCAACTCTTTTACATTTTTTAGCAAAGGAAAGTTATAATTCATTGTAATTTTTTTTCAATTTTTATTTTAAGTTCAGAGATACATGTGCCAGTTTGTCATATAGGTGAACTCATGTCATGGGGCTGTCCTTTGCAGGAACATGGATGGAGCTGGAGGCTGTTATCCTTAGCAATCTGTTCCTAACAAAGGAACAGAAAAGCAAATACCGCAGATTCTCCCTTATAAGTGGGAGCTAAATGATGAGAACACATGGACACAGAGAGGGGAACAACACACACTGGGACCTACTAGAGGGTGGAGGGTGGGAGGAGGGAGAGGATCGGGAAAAATAACTCATGGGTACTAGGCTTAATTCCTGGGTGATAAAATAATCTGTACAATTCTTTTCACTAATCAGTTAATTTTAAATTGACAGAATTTGTATATACCTATCTTGTACAACATGCTGTTTTGAAATGTGTATACGTTGTAGAATGGCTACATTGAGCGAATTAACGTGCAATCCATCAATTCTGCTTCTCGGAATTCAGACTGAGGAAGTTAACCTAACAAGTGTGCAAAGATATTCATTAAGGAAATTCATGAAAATATTGGAAACAACACAAATGTGCAATACTGGGGGATTGTTAAGTAATTTATGATATGGCCATACAATGCAATGTTATGCAGCTGTCAAAAAGGTGAAGGTAGGTTTTTAATACTGTATTTCATCATTTATAAGATGCTTTTTTATTCTTTTAGCATCTCTGAAATAAGGACATGTCTTTTAGTGAAAGGAGTCTGCCACTTATCATCAGCAGCAACTTTTTCCTTCTTAATGGGCACATAATCTTACAATTACAGGTATTTTTGATTCAATGAAGTATGTCATATTGATGTGGAAATATGACCACTACACATGAAGTTAAAAAAGAATCTATATAACAGTCCATAGATAATATCACATTTATGTCAGTATATATGTCAATTTCTGGAAACAGATGCATCAAATTCTTGATTGTGATTGTCTCTGGGTAGGATTATAAAAGCTCTAACTTTCTCTGTATTTTTTTCTAAACAATTTATAACACTCATGTATTATCAGGAAAAATAAAGGTATTTTTTAAAAAGTGAGTTGCTTTGTCTTTTTCTTTCCACCCACTGTGAGACTGTTACTCAGAGTAAGAAAAATTCCAGGACTCACTCCCCATAGAAGAGTCAGGAAAGCAAAGTGTTGCCTTTCTCACCTCCGACCATCGTCAGCAAAGTGGTCACAGCCGCAAGTCTATGGTTCTTGACTTCCAATCCCCAAACTCAGACATCTTTTTGTGAAGTACACTTGCAAAGCTGAGCTCCTGGATGACCTATTTTCAGTTTAGCCCAGCAGGATTTATGCCACGCTGTCTTAGGATGAGGGCAAGGAGACACGTTAGGGAACCCTGCTTGGTGAGGGAACACAGAGGAAAGAGACAAAGTAATTGAGGAGAGAAGCTACCTATTCTGATAATGGAAGAATAAAGGATGGAGAATAATGATAAGGCATTCCGAAGCTAAGTTTGCCATTTATCTTCTAACTCAACAACCTCATATGTTCGGAAAGGTGTGACTGTCAGGATAATACTACCTCCACCAGGACCGCAGTGTTGAACATTAAATGCTCAAAAGGAGAATTCAGAATATGAGAGGGATCATTTAAAAGTACTAGAGCTTTTTTTTAAAAGCATTTAATTATATTACATTATTTAAACAACCATAATTAGATGATAACCAGTCATTTAAATTTATTTAATGTGTGATTTTTAAATTCCTAAGCATTGTGCTAAGTATAATGTTATTATCAATTAAATTAGCATTCTTACTACTTTTGCTCTCAATAACTTTTCAGCCTTCCACTGCTATTATCTGAAATTTTATAGTAGCACCTTATCTGTAAAGGATCAGTGTGGCTATCCCATCTGTTCCATTAATAATTTTTTAATTAAATGAGATGACAGCTGTCCCTTCTTGTCCTCACTACCTTGTCACTATCATTCTTTCCAGAGCAATTTTTTTTCTGGTGTTTCTCATTTTTGCTCCTTTTTTTCCCCCATAGATAAGCTTAGCTCCTGGTGTCTTTCACAAATGAATCTGGAATTTCTTCTCTGATCCTCACGCCGCCTACCCCAATCTGTTCTCTCTCCGTCTTCTTGATTTCAGTACCGTATTCATTTCTCCCTTTCAGAAGATTTTCTTACTTCTCTCCATCTCTCGTCTTTAGTCCTTTCAATTGTCTTGGGGTTCCATTCTTCTGAGTTCTACCCAAACAATTCAATCATGTTGCCTTCCATTTCTTTCTATTTTTGAAAATTAGATTGCACCTTAGATTCTAAATATTCAGTTTAGGAACACGATTCTTATATAAAGAGACAAAATTAGTGCCAGCTTCATCATGGAAGCCCTGTGACCTCACAACTGACAGCATCATATAAACAACCCCCACGGCAGCCATTCATTTATTTATTCAATTCCAAATATTTTTTCTCTAGTGATCTTTCTTGATGAAACAACAATCTACTTGATACCCAAATATAACTCCCAGGAGAATGTTTCTTAAGTAGTTCATCTTCCAGGATTACCTTTTACTTAAGACTGTTGCCATTGTTTTAAAGTCTTCCCTCTTGTTGATAAATAGATAAGCTATCAAATTTTTTCTAAAAAGTCTAGTGTCATATTACACTTGAGAGTTTAAAAAAGAAAGCGACTCAGGATTCAACCCTTATTCTATCCAAATTGGCTTATCTATTTCAAAACTGTGCATATAGAAGGATAGATAGAACTAGAAAAGATTTTACTGGGTTCTTGTTTTACAGATAAGGACCCAAGAAAGTAGAGCATTTGGACTTGTACTCTTCAATACAATAGCCATTAGCCATACCTGGGAATTGAAGTTTAAATTAATTAAAATTTAAAAATGAAAAGTAGTATTTATTAGTCACACTAGCTATATTTCAGGTTCTCAATATCCACAATGTCTAGTGGCAGCCCTATTGGACAGTGCAGACATACAATGTTTCCATTTTAGAAGAATGGTCTTTTGGACAGTGCTGGTTTGGGCCATATAAGACTGAGATTTAAGAATCTGAGCCGGGCGCGGTGGCTCAAGCCTGTAATCCCAGCACTTTGGGAGGCCGAGACGGGCGGATCACGAGGTCAGGAGATCGAGACCCTCCTGGCTAACACGGTGAAACCCCGTCTCTACTAAAAATACAAAAAATTAGCCGGGCGAGGTGGTGGGCGCCTGTGGTCCCAGCCACTCGGGAGGCTGAGGCAGGAGAATGGCGTGAACCCAGGAGGCAGAGGTTGCGGTGAGCTGAGATCCGGCCACTGCACTCTAGCCTGGGCGACAGAGCAAGACTCCGTCTCAAAAAAAAAAAAAAAAAAAAAAAAAAAAAAACAATTGCAGTACATTTTTGTTCTTTGCAAGGAGATGTTGACGTCTGAGTTGGAGCAGCCAATAGAGCAGAGGATATATTTTGCTTTTAAAGGGGTAAGTGAACTGCTGCTGGAAAAGGAATGCAATTTTGAGAATGAAGATGGAAGAGAATAGAGCCGGCAGAAACAGGAAAGGGAACCCAAGAAGACCGAGGCATGGAGAATGCCACAGCAGCGAGCCTGGGGAGGCTGAGGGGCGTGGGTGAACTGGCTGTCTTCCAGACACCCTGTTGACTTGGTGCCCAACCATTCACATTTTCTGTCCCCAAGAGCCAATCAGCTGCTCATCAGCGCAGCACAGGGAGAGCATCAAAGGGATTTAATAATGGTTGGCAAATGTCAAATTACATTGAATCTAAACCAAATTCCAGACATTTAGGGCTGTGTAGTCATTAACAATCAATTAGTGCACTTGCTTTTCAGTCAAAGCATTTTTAATACCCTCTCCTTTCCATGACAAGGAAACACATGCTTCGCCTCCTTCTCCCCTCAGCAGCTGAGCCATGCATCCCTCCTCTAGCTTAGTCAGTGAAGGAACAATTTAGTCGCTGTTCTCGTTGTGTTTTCCTCTCCTTGTTTGCAATTTCAGGAGTGGAAGGAAATGTGAAGTGGCATTTATACAACCCATCCTGCAGTTGCGGGCTAAGGAAGGAGAAATTGGTCATTTTTCTCTTTCTTAGGAATCATGAAGTAATAAAAGGTAAAGATGTAGAGAATCATCCCAAACCTTTTCTCTAGTTGGAATCATGAGACTGTGGGCTCCAGTACTTAGAGGAATGATGCATACCAATTACACAGGGAGGACGTTATGTGAACTCATTTCACCTCTAATGGCCCATGTTCTGATGCAGCAGGATTACATTCCAGCAACAGAGCCAGTAAACATTTACCACAAAACAAGACGTCGTTCTATTGATTGCTGCATATCTGCTCCATCCTTCCCTTTCCAAATTAGCTCAGATTTATGGCAATTCCCTTCCTGTTCCATGAGCCAACCACATCATCTCTGGGGTGCTGCAGGTCAGAGGAAGGAGATAAGCAGGGATCTGTCTCTGAGCATTTTCAGGAAGAGATTTCACAGGCGTTTTGAGAATTCCTCTTTTGCTCATATTTTTCCCTGCTAGGTCTTCCACAGGCCTATTCTTAGAATAACTTTCTCAGCATATACAAAAGCCCATTTTCGCCAACTACGACATATATTCCTTCCTCCAATTTTGTTGATTAAAAATATCTGGACATACAACTGGACTTAGCTCAAAATGCTTTGTTGACAGACAATAGACTCATATGGGGTCCTCAAGCTCTCTCTCTCTCTCGCTCTTGGGTTCCTCAAGCTCTTAGTCCCGGGAAGCTTCTGCTTAAAATCTGAGCTTCAGTGGCATAAAAATGGCAGTGAGGAAGAAGGCAAAGTTTTAAAAAACAAAGAGGACTTGCAATGTAGAGGGTGCCAATGGCTCCTGAGAGGCCAAGGGTAAGACACAGACTGTAGTCTTACATCGTAAAGCACGCAAGTTCTTCAGTCTTGGTAACAGGTATTTCTTTCTTTCTTTTCTTTTTTTTTTTTTTAAGACAGGGACTTGCTCTGTCTCCCAGGCTAGGGTACAATGGTGCGATCTTGGCTCACTGCTACTTCTGCCTCCCAGGTTCAAGTGATTCTTCTGCCTCAGTCTCCTGAGTAGCTGGGATTACAGGTGTGTGCCACCACACCCAGTTAATTTGCATATTTTTCATAGTGATGGGGTTTTGCCATGTTGGCCAGGCTGGTCTGGAACTCCTGGTCTCAAGTGATCTGCCCGCCTTGGCCTCCCAAACTACTGGGATTACAGACATGAGCCACTGCGCCTGGCCAGTAACAGGTATTTCTATGCTCGGTTTGGGGCCTTGGCCAGAGATTATCTCAGCAAAGGGCATGAGATGCCAAGTCCATATAAAAGGACTGAATCAAACTCAACCAAATAAAAACTACTATCCCCAAAGAGTTACCACCATAGATGTCTTTTCTGGGAAAAGTCCCAGGGACAGTCTATTTCAGTACACTTTCAAGAGTGGGTTCCTGGAACTTTACCTGAACAGCTGTCTTCTTGGAAGTCACCCCATAGTGACTGGTGGTAGGGCAGTTTTCTTTGTGACAGACCCCAAACATATGCAGTCCAATGAACAGACACACCATACTTTAAACAAATCATCAGTACAGATGTTTAAAAATCCGTATTTTTTAGAAAACTAGAGAAGGCTTATTTTCCTTATTAAAATGTTGCTTTGCTTTGCTTCACAGAATGATCCCTCTCCAGAAGTGTTTCTGAGACTGAAGTGGTCTGGAATGACCGTGAAAGATCCTGTTATACTGCAGATGTCCAAGCCCCACCCTGCAGAGGGTATGATTCAGGTTTGGGGTGAAACTCAGAAAATTGAATTAAAAAAAAACCAAAAACCCTTGATGATTCTGAGGCAGGTGGTCTTGGCCCACACCTTAAGAAACATTGCACATGGTAGGTTTCTGCATGCATTTAAACAGAATTCCATTTCTGTTTGGAAAATAATTATGTTGTGTAAATCAAAGCCCACCTATACTGTAATGGAATGGACTGGAACTAAGAGAGAAGGTTTATATTTGGTATTTTACAATCCTAACTCTCTAAGATTCATAAGATAGCTATTTTATTATTATAATTTTTTATTGCTCATGTATCTTGTTAAGAAACATTCAAATCTGTAAGTATGTGATTGACACACCTTATACAACATGCATTCCAGTGCTGACCTACTGTCTGGCGTATCACAATGTTTAACAAATAGGCATGTGTTGGAATCCTCCAGGTTAGCCTGCAGTTTCCTGTTTCTAATTCTCCCTAGGGGGATCAGCAAAACAACCCAAATCACTCTCTTGGTAGCGCCATTCTAAATTAGACTGAAAAATGAACACCCTCTAACTGGGAGATGACTTTATAAAGGTACAGAGGAAAAGGGGAGGAGGAAGAAGGATGACCTAGGCGAGATGGGGCCATGTCATTGGGGTGACACTAGAGAAGGAAGCCCAATGTGGGTTTAGGAGGTGGTTCTTCACTGTGATTTTTTTTTTTTTTTTTTTTTTTTTGGCAGATATCAGAAGATAGAGAGGAGAGAGAAAGGCAAAACAGGAAAAGAGAATAAATGGGAAGAAAAATGAAAACAAGGAAACCAAGATTGGGAACAGAAAGGTGTTGCCAGTTCTCAGCATCAAAGACAAGATTTACATTTTGGCCATTAATTAATATTATCATCATGTACTATATGTACTATATGTGCACTGGAGTATAGTTAGATATTTCTAAGGAAAGAAAGAAAATAATTTTTTACAAGTTTGAGACAGCATCAATTCACTTAAGGTTTCCGGTGGTAAATCTTTTGGTCTTTGTTTCCATGAGTTCACCAAAGCATGTAAATAAGATCAGAGTTTTAAAATTTCTAATAGTCTGTGTGCTTTGACTAGCAATCCTATAATCCTAGTTCATGTACTTCTCAGAACAGTCTGCAAACTTAACCCCAAGAACAGAATGTTGTCGTCAAGCTGCAAAAAATGTGTCATCATTGCTTTGGTTCTGATGTTAGAGTTCACAAATGATGATCCTTTAAATATACCCCCAGTGACTCAAACACATCCTCATTTTTATAAAAGACTGTTGATTTCCTGCTCACAGCAAAATAAGGATGCTGAAAGTTGTTGATTTAAAGAACAGAAGCAAGGCCAGCAAGTAGGGATGTGTAATTGCCATTATCTAACAAGAAGCTGCCCGCTTGCTGGTAGCTCTTTGTTATGGTAAGCTCTGCAGACCCAGGTTCCTGTAGACTCTCATTTTGGTCATGTGGGAGACTTGGCCTGCTGGAAAATATTGCTTCAGTTCTTTTATGAAATGGCGTGACTATCCTGGAGTTCTGCAGTGATGGGCAAAAAACTGCCTGCCTGATTACTTACACTTCCCACCTCCTGAATCCCCAAATTGGGCACTTGCTTCTATTTTTTTTTGCTATCCATTATCTCCCTACCTCTCATCCTCCTTGCACTTAAAAACTTTTCATGTGAATGGATGGAATAAACGCATTAACTTTAAGGTCCATATGATAGATAAGGCATAAAGAATGATGTGTTCCTGATTAGTTGTAATTTTAAAAATAAGAAAACCCTTAGGTGAAAACAATAAATATTTAATAAGAGAATATCAAGTGTTTGGGACCTGATTGGAAAAATATTTTGGGGGCTGAGTTGTGTGTTCGTGTGCATGTACAGGCAGTGGCCTGGGCGTCTCAGAACTGTCCCATGAAGGTGAGCACATTTTGAAGCTGTGCCTCACAGCATGCATTAGTTTCTGGGCATTGACTGTTGATTGGGAAACCTGGGGAAAGGCTAAGACTTCCTTGGAGCAGTCAAGATCTAATGCTCAGGGCTCCATCCCCAGAACAATGGCAGGACGTGGCCACGAGCCCACCCACCGAAAGTGCCTGTACCTGAGGGAATGGGTGTTCCAAGCAGGGGAAAATGAGGCAGAGAATGTGCATTCGCTCCACTCACAGGCCACATTATCTTTTTCTTCCTAGGGGATCTCTGCATCCTTAAGTAACTTCCCAGTCATCAAATCAGTCTTTATTAAATTTTCACATGCACTTAGTTTTCGATTCAATTTGAAATGTGCTCTGAGGAGCATCATATGGACTAAATAATTAGCTAAAGAGAAATGGTAAAGCATATGTTTTAGAGAATGGCACAGAACAGTGCCTCTTAAATGCTACCAGTAGTAACTGAGGGCTTTTATATAACACAAAGATGTTTACTTTTATTTTGAGTTATTTATTTATTTTCATTTGTATTTAAAGGAAAAATAGCTTACCAGACCAGTAGTTTTGGGGATATTTTTGCTGAGAACAAAGCTAAAACAGGTATTTGGGTTTTAAAAGTTGTGTCAATTTAAAAAAACTATTAAAGAAGTAATAAATAGTGCAAGGATAATAAAAGAATCTTGAAGGTTGTGCTCAAGTAACTGAAGTTTAAGAAACACTGCCAAGTCCAGGAGAGCATCACTGCATATCAATAGCCCTGGACTGACTCCTGTTCTGCAAAGGATGTGCTATATGACCCTGGACAAGGTGGAACCTCTCTGAGCCTCAGTTGACTCAAGTAGAATGGTGACATTGAAGGAGATTGCCAAGATCGCCTCCAATGGTAGCATGTGGTGATGTATTGATATTACAAGCTACCTTCTGTGTCTAGTGAGGTGGAAATGAGGAAATGATGTCAATTGTGATACCATGTCTGGAGACATCATGTACATAAGCATCGAGTTGACTCTTCCTCACCTTGAAGCAGTGAGGTATAGAGAAAAGTCTGCCACTTACTGTGTTCTCTGGGCCTTTATCAAGTCACCTACCCTCTTTGAACCCCAGTTTCTCTACTTGTTTATTATGTTTTTAATTGACAAATAAAAATCATACATATTTATTGTAAACAACCTGTTTTAAAATGTGTATACATTGTGGAATGGCTCAGTCAAGCCATAATTAACATATGCATTACCTCATATACTTACCATTTTTTGTGGTGAGAACATTTAAAATGTATTCTCTTAGTGATTTTTGCACAAATACATTTCTAGTAATTATAGTTACTATGCTGTACAATAGGTCCTTGTCTTCCTCTTGTAAAAGTGAAATTTTACATCCTTTGGCCAACATCTCCCCAACCCCTCCTCACTTCAAAGCCCCTGGTAACCATGATTCTACTTTCTGCTTCTATGAGTTCAACTTTTTTAGATTCTCCATATAAGTGAGATAATGCAAGATTTGTCTTTCTGTGCCCCCAGTTTTACCATTTGTGAGAGAAAGTGGTCATGGTGATGAATAATATCTATTCAGTGTATGCAGTCTTATTGGACAACTCAAATGCAGAGTGTATATAAAATAAAATATTTCTTGAACATAAGTAAATGTTCATAAAACAAACATAAATTTTGTCCTTCCATGCTCCTGTAACTTTCTTTGTCATCACTTCATCATTTTTAAATATAGTGTTGTTGTATGTATAGCCATATCATGATCAGGCAAAAAAGTTATTAGGTTAAGTTCAAGCTAGTCACTATTGATAGTTTTTAAAATCTCACATAAAATGTTTAATGTTGGAGAAGGAATTAGGAATTGGCTCATGGATAAAACAGAAAACCGTCACCTGCCAGTGACCTCAAAATCTTATTTTAGTTAGAAGTTTTAACCATCTCCTCTTCTAAACCTTGAAGTGGAAGATGAGCTAGAAATAATAAATTATTTATCAATTCCACTGAACTCTGCTTTTGATGTGACTTCTTTCCATTACCCCAGCATTTCCAACTCCATACACAACCTCAGATTATAGCTGGTATACGTACCTTCTTCCCTCTAGGACATCCAGGTTACACTTTCAGACTTCCGCCTGTTGGATTCAAATTATAGTTGTTTTTGCACTTAAGAATTCTTGTTACCAAGCTTGCCTATTTGATCATCTAGTTGACTAGGAGATAAATATTTCTAGAAGATGACACACAAAGAACTTGCAACTTCTAAATAGGGAGAACACAGAAGAGAAAGTAGAATCACCCAATATAAAGTATAAAGTCATTTTATGCCAGGGCAAGCAACCCCACAGTCTGGAGTCATCCCTAAATTTATATTATATTGTAAAAATGGATGCTCAAAAAGGTTGTAAAGTGGGCAATATATATATTTAGTCCAATCTTAAGCAAAAATTTCATTTCTAAATATGTAAGCTTAAGTCTTTTAGCATATTCACTTATGTAAACCATCTCATTTCCTTATGGCAGATAGATTAGACTTACCACCCTCTCGTCTGAACATTTCAGTACAGTGCAATTTGTCCTTCACCTAAAATGTTCAATTTGACATCTTTTTGTAAGTCAGGGAAGTGGAATAATAAGCCTTCTTCTAGGTAATATTGCCAAGCTATCTTATCCTTCCTCACTCAGAGAAATTTCCAGGTAAATGATTTTGGTTATCAGAATTAAATTACTCATCTAGTCCCAGAGCTACTGAAGACACAGGGAGTAGGAGGCAGGTCTTCAGACTCCAGAGGCTGTCCTTTCCCCACTACATCATGCAGTTTCTTGTCAGTTAGCTTTGGGCTGCCGTGTTGCCCACCTCACTTGCCTGTTCGGGAGATGTGGCAGCTGATGCTTAACAATTCAAAACCATTTTCCCGGCCCCTGCAGCACCTACTGTTCTCACCTTGAGTTTTATGAGAGCAAGAACATGATCACTCAGCTTCCCTTCCAAACCCGCTGTCACACTCCTGACACCTGTTTCCTGTTCAGGGACATGAGAAATGTGTGTATCCATGCAGCAAGTTCAGTCACACTAGCCATGGTTTCTAAAGTAAACATTTATTGAAAAGTTTCTTGTCAGATTCATTTGATTAGGGATAGAGGTTATTCACCATTGTATCCACTTCTGTAAGTCCAAAGACTGCAAAGAAAGCTTGATTAGTGCTGTGTCCCATGTGACAAATGTGTTTTACTGTTGTTTCCTGTGAATGACACCACTTCTCTTGGGGAATCGCTGAGCTCGGGATGCTGAGGCGACACCACCAGCTGGGTTCTCTACCTTCCTCCTCACTGGTGATGCTCTTTCCTGGAAGTCAAGTATGTGGCAGAGATTTTAGTAATTTTCTTTTCAGTTCTGAGAATTTTCCCTGGGGCTTTCATCTCCCTCTCTTCTCTGGGTCTGAAGCTGCTTGTATTTCCATCTATTTTTTTGTACTCTCCACAGCCAGCGGGATTTCCTGGCTTCCGGTTACCCATTTCCTCCCCAATCTAACCATCTCCTGCCATTTTACTGCTCCCTACCCCTCACCTAAATTATTCCCTCTGATCTTTCCCCTTCCTCCTTCCTTCACAAACTGCTTCAAAGATCCTTTCCCAATAGGTTCCTATTAAACACCATCACAGAACAAACTGCCTCCTTTGCTCACCAAATAAACTGCTTTCAATAAGCCTCTCCCAACCCCCTAAACAAATAACATCTTGTAATCTATCTCATTCTAAAATATTGCTTTTCATAACCTCCAACAACTGGCTCCCTTTTTCCTCTTGAAGAAATAAACTCAATGACCCTTCTTATTTAGGCATTGAGCTACCTCAGTGAAACTATAAAATACACACATACGTGCACACACACACACACACAACTTCCTAAACGAAGATAACCTAATACAACCTTTTGCTTTCCCTTTCTCCAAGAAAGAAAACTTTCACAAAGTATGTAAGTACCCACTTGTGTCTTTCGAAGATTTTTTTCCCCAGTGAAACAAGCTAAGGAGAAATACAGTAAAGCATTCCAAGGCCAAACACATTCTACTGTTTATTACACATATTACATTCTTAAATAAAAATGCGTCACATAACATTTTTTGCATAGATATCTTACAATATACCAATTTAGAAAAGAATTATGAAACAGACCAGTAACAAAAATAAATTTTTTCTTCATTAATAATTTTGTAACATTAACATACCACCATCATATAATACAAATAATAGTTTTAAATCTTAAGACTTTTGTACAGCAAAAAAACTTGACAAAGTAATATATTTATATATATATAAAAAGCTTAAAAAAAATAAAATGTCAAAAAAAGGCATAACCGAGGGCTATAAGACTGGGTACTTCTGTGATATATTATAAATACCAGAGAAGGCCTGAGAGAATGTGACGGGGGGAGGCGGGGAAGGAGAGGGGGCTGGGAGTAGGTCTCTCCAAACACACTTGTTAGACACATCTGGCAAAAAGAAAATGTATAGTGCAAAAATAAATTTATTCAAGCAACTGTTAAGAGGATAATAGAGATTTGAAAGAAAAGTTGTGGTGACTGGGAAGCTCTGTGGGAGTAGGAAGTGGGAGAAGGAGCTTGATGCGGGGGCGGGCGGGGGCTTGTGGAAAGGAAGGGGAGGCTTCAAAAACATTAGACATTTATTTTTGCCTCTGTGTTAGCAAGGAGATCTTGGCCATTAACAGGTGTATTTTTCCTCCCTGGAATGAAGCAGAAGTGAAAGATAAGGAAATTAAACTAAGTCTGGGTTTAGATAGGAAATGCATGCTGGGAAGAAAAAACAAAAAGGTTGAGAACCAGCCAATAAGCCCCAAAGCCTTCAGGACCTAGGTTTGCAGAAATCATTCTGCCTCCAGTCCAAAGGCCTAGGTTTAAAATGTCCCCTCTGCCCACCCCCAAACCCTCCCCGCTATGTGGAACTCCCAGTGTGGTTTCGATATACTGGCAATTATAAGCATCCATCCCCCCCAAAAGGTATTAGGCACTGGTGGCTACTCCTCTGAAACGTCAGTAGCCTGTTTTCCTTCCGTGAAGGTACGACAGGTACATACGCGCATGTCTAGGTGCGAGCATATATACCACCCTCATTATGCTGACGTGGGGTCCATCTTATGGCAGTAGACAGAAGCTGGACTCACAGCAAGTTACGATTCCAAAGCTCACAGTTGAAAAAAAAATTGTATAAACAGTCCCCAACAAAGAACGTATTAACCTTCCCTCATGACCACTGAGAGGGAGCCCTGTTTGAAAAGAATATCTCGTTTGGGATACTTGTGAAGTGATGGCCCAGGATTTCTCTCTGTTTTTGACACCTGTTTCCCGAGGACTTTAATGTTAAATGCAAAACACCTGAAGAATACAGTACTATATTGGAAGGATGCACATAAGAAAGTTAATTGCAGCTTTATTTTTCCCTTTTCTGGGATCTATTAGGAACCAACAGAGGAGATTTAAGAGTGTTAAAAGCAAGAAAAAACCCTGAAGCCTCAGGCAGTTCGTCATGGGAGGTCACGTTATTTACAAGAAGTTTATGCTTCCTTTCACACGTTTCTGTTGTTCCATCTCAAGTATTCCCAAAGATCCTCATTGAGGAAAGTAGGCCATCAAAGAGACATTGATGTATACTCAGGATAGGCCCTCTAGTTTTCAAACTGAGATATCACCATGTTCACCGAAATTTAATCCAGACACCCAGAATTTGAGTCCTCCCCTCCTGCCCCTCAACTCTTGCGCTTGGCAGGCGGCCATTTCCCCAAAATGCAAAGGAAAGCTTCCAGCAATAAATTTCAATCAGGTTCTACTCACTGAATGTTCATTTTGGCAATGTTCTGGGTGCAAAATTGCAGCCAGAAATGCTGGCCCTCCTGATTTCAAAAAAATTACAATAAACTAAAAAATGAATCTGATTTTTGTAGTTAAATGTGTTGCATCTTTATCTTACTTTGCCTACCTTCTTCCTGCTCCCAAAAGCAACTCATGCAAAAGAGAAGACTAAAGCACTTCCCCACTTTTTATTTAACATTTTTATGAAGTGACTTCCATAAAGGAAATCATTTCGAATCGTCAAAACTAGTCACTGGGTTTTGTTCTTGCAACTTGAGTTTCTTTCTTTTGGCTTTGCCATAAAATGCAGGAATGAAGGCAAGAGGCAATGTTCCGAATGCACTGGAAGAGCCATCCGAAAGCCCCATTTCTTTCCCCTTTGATGCAAACAGACATGGATAATCTGGAAAGCTTATCCCAAACACAAGTCCTTATAAAATCCTCTCTGAAGCCAGAGAAGATTTTTTTAAAACTAGGATTCGGTTCTGCTAATCAGGCATGAGGTTGGCTGTCCTTTTACCCTGTTATCAGCCAATCAAAGATGTACAAAGGGCACAAGAGGTGCAGGTGGAGAGGAGATGGCGTCGAGTGAAGAGGATATTTGAAGGGCTTTGCAAGGGAAAGCACACAGAGAGGAGGAAATGGTCAGCATGAAGTTCATTTTGGGGTCGCCAATATTTTTACAAAAATGCAGCTTTGTCATGGAATCTGAACATCACTTTTTCTGGACATAATACTCATTACCACCAGGCACTGAGCTGAGCCATTAACCATGGGTGGGGCAGGAGGCCAGTAGCTAGGAGCAGCATTCTAATTTCAGGTTTCCATGTCTATGACTTACAGCCATGTGGTAGGAGAAAGAAGTATAATTTGAAATTACAAAAAAAAAAAAAAAATTGTTAGTGGCTTAGAAACTCTTTTTCTACGTGTCCAACTCTGAACCCTGGATAAAAGCATGCTTGTTAGGACACCACCAGAAACACCAGAACCGGTTTTTCCTTTCAAACTTGGGATCCCCTGGAGTGTTAGGAGATAACAATTGAAATAAGAAAGGGGTTTAATGTGTTTCAAATGTCCATTAATGCACTGTTTTAAATACCAGTCCTCTTGGGAGCAAAACATCTTCAGGTTATTTCTTGGAAAACCTGGTCGCTTTAGAGGCTCTTAGCAACCATCTCTGCCACTGCAGAGGTGATGGACATTTTATTACAAATTCATTTCCAAATGATCAGGACTGGTCATCATTCACGGGTGTCAACTGGGCTAAAGAAGAACAGTTTCAAAGCCATCCACGTAGCACCCACCAAATTCTTAGGCCAATTCTCACAGTCAACAAATGACTCCGAAGCAAGCAAGCACCACCATTGAGTGTCAATGCACCCTGCTCCAAGAAAGGTCAGGAGCAGATTACAAAGGACCTCACTGATACAAACGAGAGAGAAATTACTGAACATTTCAGACACTGATGAGGACCAAAGGGCCTTTGTTCTGCCACATTCAAATGAGACCACAGATGACAATAGGGAGCAAACAAGCAATGATTACTCTTTTGCATTTTTTAAACTTTCTTTTTAATAGAGCCTTGCATTGGTCAGTTCGAAAATTAAATTAAGTATTATAAACCCTTAATAATAGCATTTCGAGAGGCAAGAGCAGCTCCAGCTTGGGAGAGAACATTTGCAAATCATGGTGGCCATGGCTTAATGCCATCACTGGCGTGTGCGTGCAATCATGCTGGAGGCTGCTACATAAAGGAAAAGAAAGGAACCAACAGAATTCAGGGTGTCTAAAAGTTTCATCTAGTGCACTGACTGGAGGCGCTACAGTTTAATACAGCTGAGGTTCAAGGTCCCTCACACATCCTTCATCCAGGAAGGATGTACCACACATTCAAATATAATCCCATGGTATGCCCTGATGGACTGGCCACAAAATGCACTCAAATGCAGTAGAGAACTACGAGATTGTCAGCAAGCAGTGCTCCAGAAATTGTTTTTAAGTCATGTCTAGTTTTAAATCTTTGGAATAAAACTGATTTTTTTTTAATACCCTCCAACTAACATACATTTAATTGCCTCCGGCAAATGGACAGATTTTGTGTGTGTGTGTGTGTGTGTGTGTGTGTGTGTGTTAACGGGTGTTTTTTCTTTTATTTATTTATTTTTTTTGTATTATTTTCTGTTTTTTTTTTTTTTTTCGTTTTTTCGTTTTTTGTTTTTTTGTTTTTTTGTTTTTGGTCTAAATAGAAAAAAGGAAAAGGAGAAAGTAAATTCTTAGGGCCAGACCTCGAAATGCCCCAAGTGTCCAATTGGCAGCTACAGCGTTTGTGAGGAGGTTCCTTTGCCCTCAGACGAGTAGTTTCAACATTTCAGTGAAAACAAAAGGTTGCAGAAAGCTGAAAACCCAGATCTTGAAGGTTGCTGTCATATATGTGTTTGTGTTTCTTATATTATTATTTCCTTTTGACTTCAGTTTTGCATCCCAAATATGTATGGGGTGGCATTTTAACAGTCAATGAGTCAAACAGTCAAAGGAGGACAGGAGGGGAGCCAGCTGGTAGGAGGGAGCAGCAACCGTGTGTGGACCAAGCGCCATTTTGTTTTATAGACGTGTCTTGAAGGGATGGTCCCAGAATATACAAAATATACAATCTGTCCTAATAACCACCCCGCTTGCTTGCATAGGCCATTTGATGGTCCTAAAGGCAGTCTTTGGAGTTGAGGCCTGTGCCAGCTAGCTAGGAATGCGGGTAGAGACCAGTATTGGATGTGTGTGTGTGGTATGACAAGTAAGGACTGTAGACTCCTTTGGAGTCAGCCTGCAGAGTAAATGTGAGGCCTCTGTTAATCCTGGGGGTTCTCGGTCACAAGTCATGGTGGGCCTAGCCAAAAAGAAAGAAAGAAAGAAAGAAATGTGTCTCTCCTTTTAGACAGCCCATGAGAGAAACACCTCAACCTTTTCCTTAAATGTCAACCCTTCACTCCCACAATGGCATTTTAAATTGTGTATTGTAACAAGTCGGGGAACAGGAGATCAGTGGGCATGAGAGAGAAGATAGGATGATCTTTTGTGAAGCCACTAGACTTGGGAGGCATCCTCAGTTTTCCCCACTCCTGGAAAGAGTGATATTTTTGGCTTTTTGTCAGGTCATAAACCAGAGTTAAATTAAATACGCAGCTGCCCTCTGAGACTAGCGACATCTATGCTGTAACTGGTTATAGGGTAGCAATGACACACAGCACAACGGTTGATCACTATGAGCTGAGGTCATCATGCCTCAAGGAGGATGAGAGAACTGTGATGTCCCATCTGATTGGCTGCTTCGAGAGCTGGACATCCAGGTGCCGAGAGAGTCCTGGGGAGGTTTAGTCCATGGAGAAAAGATAAAACATTTAAGCTTCCAAATAAGCTTTTCAAGTTTTCGTTAGCAAAAACGGAGAGATTAAAAAGAAAAAATCTAGCACTGGCAATAAGGTGAGGCTCAAGGGATATACTGTGATTTACCATCAAGGACTTTATTCTCTCGGCCACTTTGCAGTCATGCTAGAAGTTTCCAGAATCCCTAGTGCATATGGTGTGCAAGAGTCAAAAAGTAAGAAAAGAAAACTCCTCCCTTGAGAGTGAAGTCTACAGAAATGCAGGCCAGAAAGGTGTAAGGTGTTATTCCAGAGTCTGCCGCCGCTAAGGCCGTTGGGATCGACGCGAAAGATCTCAATAGTACTAAGAAGAACCAAAACCAGTCAACAGTTCTGTGAGGAAGTCTGACGCACGGAATAGTAGGACTTTTCACACACAAAGGACAAATAAACCAAGAGTTAATTTTGGCTACCAAACTGCAATTTGGTTTTCTAGGTCATTTTCCCCCAACTATTTAAAAAGAAACATTAGTGCTACACATATGCGACTTTAAGATGCTGGATTCTCCTATCAAGTTGCACTGAGAAGCAAGTTAAATAAGCCCCTCGGACTGCCGTCCACCTGCAGAGATGTCACATCCATTTTCTTTGATTTCCATTGGCAACAGCGGGAAATAATTCCAATAGTGCTGAAGTAAGCAGCCAGTCTGCCTTGCTGAGTTCACCTGGTTTCCTTCTTCATCTTCTTCCATCTGGCTAGGGCAAGGCATAAAGAATAGACGTATACATTTTAAATATAGTTGAGTGCATGACAGTGTGTATGTGTGTGGGTCTGTGAGTGTGTGTGTATGTGTGTGTGTGTACAGAGGTTTATAAATGAGAACTTTCTTCTGCGAGGCAATGGGTCCCCGCCTGAAGTCCAGCCCCCTGCCTCATGGCGTGCCCGTTTCCTTTAGACACTAGCGGATGCCACGGCAACTCTGGCCTTTCGGTTTTTTAGATATGTCTCTTCATGTGGAGGGCAAGATGGTCAGACCTGGAAAAACACCTAGGAGATATAAACAACAAGGATATTAGAGAGCTCCCAGCAAACAGCTTGACTTGCATCGCTCCTTAGGAAATGATTTCCCTTACTTTAAACAGACAGTGCACATGCATTGAGGAAACAGGGCCATGTGTTGGGAAGGTAAGTTTAAGGGGCAGAATGCTTGGGGTTTAAATCCCATGTCTTCCAATAGCTGTGTGACTCTGAGCACATTAACCTCTCTGTACTGTAATTCCTCCTCAGTAGAGTGGGGATAATTACAGCCTTTATCTCATAGGTGGGTTGTGAGGATTAAATGAGATGATCCATGCAAGGTACTTAGAATACCGCCTGGCACATTGTAGGATCTCAGTGCATGTTAACTGTTAGGATCATAATTGTGATTATTAAAGAAGAAAAGAATGGGAAAGTGCTTTTGAAACCCGTGTCATGCCTGCATACTGTAAATATAATAAAGAATAATTAGTCTGTATCATCAAAGGGTAGAACTCTGAAATTTCAACACCTAGATTTCAATCCTAAGCTTTACAATGAAAGCCTAGAAATACTGCTTGTGATACTACTTACAGGCTTATCAGACATTCTATATTCAAGTCACAAAGGAAAAAAAAAAGAATGAAGAAGGGTGCTCACAGTTACTGAGTATGTTACAGTATGTAGGCACTGAGCTAAGGGTTTTCCCAATATCACACCATCCTCGCCAACCCTCTATCTCCATCGTAGGTATTCTCACCCTTTGTGTGTGTGTGTTGGGGGCGGAAGGGAGGGACGTGAAGGAAACTGAGGCTAAGGTGTTTCTTGGAACCTAAGGCCCATAATTGAGTGCCTTCTTCATGTCAGAGTGGATCCAGTGGTCATCTTCTTTCCTCTTTCCTCTAACACCAGCTATTTGATATTCGCTTGGGTAGAAACCCTTCTGCATTCTCATTTGTGTAATGCTGAAGTTGTGGCCACAGTACTCTGCTAAGCAACAGTCATGTGACCTGTAAAGGTCAACGAGAACCAGCCCTGGTACAACTGCTGAAATTATTGGAAGAGAGAGGCTCTCTTTCCACTGGGATCCTGGAGTGACTGGGGTCTATACTGCCATTGTGGGAAAGAGTTTGCTTGAGAATGAAGTCAACAGTGAAAAAAGGGATCTGGGGGATAGAAAGAGTACTGATGATAATATCAGAGAAGCTGGATCCAACAAAGCCTAAAGACAAATCTAATTCTGCTCTTCTCAGTTACCTGAGCTCATAAATACCCTTGGAGGCTAACTGCAGTCTAAGTCAGGTTTCTGTATGTTTTAACGAATAGTATGGGTGTTTCCAAATCCCTGTAGGCTTCAGTGTCAGGTTCTGAATGAAATCTCAGTGAAGTCAGCCTACATGACAGCAGACATTCTGAGCTCTGAGTGTAGTATGCTTTCCCCCTGGATCATTTGCCTGAAACTAGCTGCTTTCTTACCTATGAGAAAGTTCCCAGGCTCCCTGAAGCCTGAGACACCCCTATAGTCCAAAACTCCTGTCAGAATGTTAGCAAGCTACACTGTTCAGGTTAGCAGGGTTTCCTGTTCAGGGCAGGATTTTCCAATGTTTGTTCATTCTTAAAACAAACAAAAAATATCCACCCTTTCCCTTGACCGCAACATTCTCCACACCCCTTGTTTGTGTCCATTCCTTAAATAGGTACATGTGTAGGATAGAACTCCAAGGGAATGAGGTGAAATGGGACAAGGGTAAAACGAAAACCACATAAAAATGGGAAAAGTACAACAGAAAACAATCTAATCCAATAACATGCTGCATAATAACAATTCCAATTATACCCACGTACTTCCAGCCCTGACTTTGTATGAGGAAGGTATTTAGATAATCCCTTAGAGATGCCTCTAAAGGGGGTTTGGTTTGCTATAAAAGAGTATCACGAAGTTTTCTTTAAAAACTAGTACTCTGTGTCACTGGTACACAGAAAAAGCAATATAGCCTGCAGGGAATTTAGCATCTAACTGGCATAATTGTGTCTTGTCCCGAGGGTACAACTCAGTATTGCCCACTGTCTGTTCTCTTTCCCTCCCTCCCTCTCTTCCTCCCTGCCTTCCTTCTTCCTTCTTTTTCTCTCTTTCCCTCCTTCTTTTATCCCAACAACCTGGAGAAAGAAGATCCAAGTTGGGACATTCTGTTTGTAGGTATTTCTTTTTTAAATGTAACATCCTTATAAGATCCCTATAAAGATTAGGTACCATTCTTATTCCCACTACCAGATGAAATATTCATCAGAAAGAGGATTTGAACACAGGTAGTCTGACACTAGAGCCCACACTCTCAGTCACATCTGCTTAACCACATTGAGAAGAAGAGAGGACTGGGCTGTCAATTTAAGGAGCTTCTGGTAGGCAGAATGATGCTCCCTCCAAAATGTCTACACTTCATGCCCAGACGCTGGGACTATGTGTGGTTACACGATAAAGAATTAAAGCTGTGAACGGAATTAATTTATGAATCAGCTGACATTAAACAGGGAGATTATTCTGGACTGTCTGGGTGGGCTCAATGCTGTCACAAGGGTTCTTAAAAGTGGGAGAAGGAATTGAAAGAGAGAACCAGAGAGATGTCAGCACGAGAAGGACTCAATAGCTTTAATGATGGAGGAATGGCATCATGAGCCAAGGAATGTGGGCAGCTTCTAGAAGTTGGCAAAGGAAAGGAAATGGCTACTCCTCTAGAGCCTCCAGAAAAAAATGCAGCTCTACCAAAATCTTGAGTTTAGCCCAGTGAGACCTTTGTTGGACTTCTAACCTAGAAGTTTCTAACCTACAGAAATGTAAGATCATAAACTTGAAAAGTAAATAAACCTGATACTAAATTTGTGGCAAGTGGTCAAGGCAGCAACTAGAAAATTAATCCTGAGGTTAAGCTGGTCAGGCCTGAGGAGGACGTACCTGTGAGAAGCAACAACACAGACACCCAGAAGCCTGCCTGTCCAAGAGAAATGCAGGGATTTGCGATGGTAAGGAGTGAAGACAGGGCCTGGCAGTGGGAAACCCCTTTCCTTTCCTTTCTATATCCTGGGAACGCTCGGGAAATTAGTATTCTTAATACAGAGCTTTATTTGAAAGAACCATTCAGTAATGTATGTGCTCGGCTTTGTTTCTGCCTTTACCAATTACTGGGTATTTCGCAATATATGTATAAACATCTCCCTTTATCCTTCAAATTCAGGGGAAAAATAGTGGAAAAAAGAAAACCAAATCATTAACATGGTAGGAAATGTAACCGCACCCCTACTGAATCAAATGAGCATCATTATTTGTTCAAATTCCCAAAAAATGTATGATGCTTAGGATTAGACCAGGTCCCTTACTTATTGAGGTTTTTATTTAAATTCAATACCCCAGTAAGGTACTTAGTCATGAATAATTTATACTTATTAATTTATACTTACTGAATTCCACATAGGAATAGTAAAAGGTAAAAGATAAACTTGGCATGTAGAAGTACAGAATCAAATAGTTTTAAGGGTAATATATCCCTAGAGAATATTCATAACTTTACAGCAGCCAACTAACCTTAAATAAGAAGGTCCTTAATGATTGAAATTCGTACATAATGGAGAACTAGTCAATCCCACAGTCACTTCTCTTGTTTATGAAAAAGGCACACTAGGCTGGGTGTGGTGGCTCGCACCTATAATCCTAGCACTTTGGGAGGCCGAGATGGGTGGATCACCTGAGGTCAGGAGTTCAAGACCAGCCTGACCAACACGGCAAAACTCTGTCTCTACTAAAAATACAAAATGAGCCAGGCGTGCTGGCGGGTACCTGTAATCCCAGCTTCTCGGGAGGCTGAGGCAGGAGAATTGCTTGAACCCTGGAGGCAGAGGCTGCAGTGAGCCGAGATCTCACCACTGCACTCCAGCCTAGGTAACGAAGCGAGACTCTGTCTCAAATTAAAAAAAAAAAAAGGAAAAAGGCAAACCAAAGTCACATAGGGATTAAGTCAACAGCAGTCTCCTAGGTGACCAAGGGGCTAAGATATGGGCTGGTATTTCTTACCACTTATAAGTGGGCTGACATAAAGATTAAAATGCACCCTCTAAACTGCCCAAGATCTGGATTGTACTACGCTAGTAGCGTTCTCCCTGGATTATAACTGCATTGAGTCAGTCGATAGAATGAGGGCCTCCATGTTACCACTGATGGAAACTGAGCCCTGTTTACCACCATCGGCAGCCTCCAACTCTGTGGGCTGAAAAACCACTTATCCCTCTAGCCACTGGTCACTCAGGGGGGCTGCACTGTCCAGTCAGATGGTGAAGAAATGACACTACTGCTGTGCTTTCTTTCCTAACCCAAACCTGAAGCCAGACGTCACAAAACCCAATGTCTGTAAGGCCAGGTAGATAAAGTAAGTGTCGTGGGTCAACTGTAAGAAACACAGCACTCTTGGGCTATCTGCTTCCACTTCTAATAAGGCATGGATACAAAGAAGTAAAGCTCTTCTTGTAAGAAGAAACAACAGAAAGCGGGACAATACTTGGCAACCGATGGCTTGCCTTTGAGTTGTGGAGTCATAGGGAGTGGCTCGAACAGTGGAAAAATAGTCATCACATGGCTATGGCAAATGGGTAATGACTGCTCTTCAGCTCCAGCCAATTACAGCCACATGGGAATGTGAGCCCACTGTGGCCAGATCTGATTTTTCCAGACAAAGTAAGAAATACAAACTTTTTTGTGTGACATTTAACGATTTTAAATGTTGGCCAAAAAAAAAAAAAAAAAAACACACACACACACACACCAAACCAAAAACGTCATGAATTTTTTAAAACTACCCTATAGGCAAAATAAAAGCATACGTTAGATTTGGTACATGCTTAAGGAAAGGAAGTCTAAACCCTATTTAGCTTCTAAATAGGGCAGTGTGATTGTTCAAATTTTAAGAGATAAAAGGCGGTGCACTCATATATACTGCGGTACCAATAGGATGCCATGTCCTGCCAAGGGCTACAGATGCCCTCTGTTTCTGAAGGTAAACATCTTCTAAGGAATGCCAACTCCCGGTCACTCCAGGCTTTCCTTTCATCTGCTTTGGGACCACTCCAATTCCCCTTGTCGTCTCCCAGACCTGGCTATTCTTAGCACAGTCACTGCAACTGAAACGCCAAGGTGCTGCCTGTCATGAGACACTAATGAGAATACAAACTCTCATTTCTGATGTTGTCAAAAATGCACTATTGGCCTGTGTCACAGGACGCTGATCTACTCAATCTCCCACAAATACCATGTCGCAGAATTTGTACCATCTGCTCAGCAAATTTCTAGCTCCAGAAACTGTAGTGATTTTGATGAAGAAAACAAAGCAAAAGACTCACGAAATCACCCAACTCTGACATCTCTTTCAATGAAATAACCAATCGGTTTGGAATATCTCTCCACGTAAATCATACAAAAGACCGGATTAAATCCAAATATATCAGTTGCTGAAAGGTTGTAAATGTCTCAATAAGTCAGTTGATTTGAAGAGTGGAATACGAATTTTGGCAATTTCCCCATAAGAACTCTTTGTCCACATCCAAGAATTATGGCAACCCATAATGCTCACAATCTCCAAGTAACAGCCTCCACACCCTTCAGAGCTGGGCAACTTGTGTGTACATGCTACCATCACACTCTGACCACTCACAAAGCATTCATCTTGGTCCCAGTTGATGTAACAGAACACTCTACTTCAAAAGACTATGGACAGACAGTCATCTGCAGACAAACCATCTGCAGGGCTTCTTTATTAGCCAGAGTGAGAGAGGCACAAAGCAGAGAAACTTGAGATGGAAATAGAAGGAAGATGGGGAATAAGGAGAAACTCTGCTGGAGCATACTGTGTAGAAGACAGCTGCTGATTCATCTAAATACAGGAGGACTTCTAGGTAATGGATGGAAATGAAACAATGACTTGTATTCTTGGGTAGCAGAACAGAGTTCCAAGGGAATGGGAGACAATAACTGCATGAAGTACACTTCCTCAGCCCTGGGGTGGGAGGTTATCTCTGGGCTCCAGGAGGCATGGGGTCTTTATTTAGTACTTACAGAATGAAGATAAGAGGAAAATAGCTTCCCAGGAGGAAGGAAAAAAAAAAAAAAAAAGGAAGAAAAACGTAACTGCTCCTTTATAAGCATCCTAAGGGAGCACTAAGCCAGCGTGACCAGTCTGGACACCCCTTCCCTATTCACCAAACAAACACTACTACAGAGGAAGGCCTGGTGAGGGGGAGGTATGGGACACAGGGACTGGGGGAGGCAGGATGCAAAAGCGATCACATTTCCTCCCAAGAAAAGCCAGGCCCCTGCTGCCATCCTGCAAGCTGGGGAACCCTGAGGCTTTCAGGGGCTTTTATCGTATTAGAAGCATTTTTCTCATCATAACGGAGACCTTTAGTATTGCATTAAAAAGATGGTTAATTTTCTTAAGCTTCCTTTTAAACACAGAAATAGGATTAGAAGGATAACACGCTCAGATGCAAGCCCATTATTTGATTATGTCTAAACCTAATCCTGCCTTCACCTTGGCCTGCAGAGTCTCCATTTTGGGGTTTATTGGTTGATAATGCCAGGGCTGTCAGATACTATTACTTGGGTAGTATCTGTTGCTACGCGCTCTTTCTTCTACTATCAAATGCAGAAGGCTTAAAATTGAATTACAGGAGAAGTTCTCAAAGCCTCGTCATTTTTTGAACCCTTGTACCTATTTTCAAGGAAGAAAGAATGATCTGGGCCCCAAAGAATGGGAACTCTCTTCAGTACAATTCGTTTCCAATAATGGTTCAGAGAAAAGTCTTACAGTGATAGGAACCCTAACCTTCCTTCCATTAAACAAGCTTTCTACTCTTTCTTATTACTATAGATGAGGGAAAGTGGTATTGAGGTTGATACAAAGATCAGAAGTCTCTACAGGTGACCATTCTCTGTCTCACTACTTTTCATATTATACTGAAGTTATCTGTCACATCTTGTTGATACCCAGTGACTAACACCATTTCCGGCTTAAAGCTAGTGTTCAGTAAATGCTTGTGTAACTGAACCAAGAATTCACACCACCTCTTGATTTCATGCAAGAGGGTACCCCCTCTTCTCACTGGTCCTCCCATGGAGAAGTAAAAGGCATTACCAGGTCCAAATGTCTGTGAGTCAGACCTGTGATAACTCCAAGCACATGGGTGCAGCTCACCCTCCAACTCACTTCCCCATGTCCCCTCCCTAGCCCGTCAGCTTCTACTTCTCTTTACCTGTCGCAGTGGTTGCATTTGAAGGGCTTTGCACCTGTGTGTTTCCTGTAGTGCCTTGTGAGCTCATCGCTTCGTGCAAAACGCCACTCGCATCCCTCCCATGAGCACTTGTAAGGCTTCTCACCTGCAAGCAGAGATGGAAGGACCATGGTCAGCAGCAGGAACAAAAGGGATTACACCCAACCAGCCTGTGCTGCCTGCTGGTCAGGCCTGGGAAAGGGCTGTTTAAATCATTCCTGAAAGACTAGATTTCCTAACACAGTATACCACAGTTTTTTGGTTTTTCTGTTTTTTTTCCCAAGTCTCCTGGTGTTTTGTTTTTTGTTTTCTTTTTTGTTAACCTTCAAAAGTGGTTTCACCAGATCCTCAAATCTGGAGCTGTCATTTCAGTTCCCAGAGTCAGAGCATTTCCTTTGACTGGTGAAGGATCAATTTTTATTTATTTTCTATTCCCCGGAGCACTTTCACCCCCACAGTCCAGGCAGAAAGGAAATGTGCTATTTTCATCTGAACCACAAATGCTTCTAATTCTATTTTTCTCCAGAACCTACAGTCATTTGCCATTTCAGGCTTTTTAGTCTTCTCCCTCCCCTTCCCTCCTACCACAAGCTGCAGCCAGGTAGCTGACTGACAAAGCAAACAGCTTAGGTCTCCCAGAGCCACTGTTCCTTCCAGTAAATGTGATGGATGGAAAATGAGGAGAAAGGTCTACAATTTGAGAGTAAAACAAAAATCACTTGACAATCCCTGGCATTTATGGAAAATACTATCACAAAAGTCTGAGTTAGGAAACTCATAGCTTAACAACTGCAGAGTGTTCTTATTAGAGAATAATATATATTATTGTAAAATATTTTAAAAATCCATTTGGAGAGCAAGGTTTTAGCCACGGGGAAGCTGCTTATAAGCATGATATTCAAACACTTGTGCTCAAGTGACCTTTTCACACAGTAAATACAGATGGAAGGATATGTAAGAGAAAGTACATGACTTTGCCTTAGACCTTTTTTTAACTCATCACATCTGTCACCAAACATGACAAATATTTACCATTCCAACTGTATGGTGAACTGGTTCTAATTAAAAAGAAAAATGATCTTTGGAAACCTGTGAAATCATGAAGCTGAGTTACTGAGCCCTGTCACTGAGAGGCAAGTTAGTACGTGGTTAACAGCTTTGAAGCCAAACTTCCTGGGCTCAGCTTCTAGTTCTATCCTTAATTGTCTGACCTTGGGCAGGTTAATAAACCTCTGTGTGTCTCTGTTTTCTTAGAGATAATAATAATAGGTACCTCAAAGGGTTTAGAGAAGATAAATCAACACACATGTGTATTATATATTAATTAGAACAACGTCTGGCATATGTAAGAGTCATATAACTAATAAACATGAAAAACTGCCAAACTCAAAATTTCAGGATACCTAGGTGCCAAAGTACTATGGCGTCCCATTATTTCCCCAGTTTTAAAAGCTAAATCTTTACTAGGCAGCCCTGAAGGAGACATTACCCAGGTACTATACTTGACCTACTTTCTTCTTTCCACCTTTCCCCTTCCCTTTAAACCTGACTACAAAGCATTCACAATTCTTTATTTGTATCACCTAGAATCAAACCAAACATGCTTGAAAATTTTATTTCATTAAATTGGTGCCCTAGTGAGCCACTGCTCTGTCAGACCCACAGAGAAGAGGAACGAGAAACACAGGCATTTCTTTTAAAGGGAACCAAGAGGACATGAAGGAGGGCTGGAGGCACAGGAGGAAATCCATTCAGTTTCGGAAACAGGAAAAAAAGAGGACGAATCACTGAGCAGTGTTAAAAGTTCACCTTCTGGCTCCTTTAAGCCAAAAGTTTAGAAAAGATGTGCTAGCTGAAGAAAAGGTAGCCAAGTGGAGGTGCCACATAAACTTTGGAATCAGCATACTTGGGATCTTGCTGCGTTCGTTCCAGACTCTAGAACTCAGTATATTTGTCTGTTAAACGAGGGTGAGCTTATTAATAAACTCATGTTTATAGCGAGGTTTCAATCAGTTGTGTGTTAGAAACGTTTGTTCAGCCTTGCATGCAGTCGGTACTCAGTTCCTGTCTCAACTCCCTTTCCTCCGCCTGTGTTCACAGAGGTTATTAGGAAGACAAGCCTGAAATTGCTGTCAATAAGGGCCTTCAGAGCTCATGGCTCCAGAAAGCCCAGTCTGGAGACATTCTGGGTACCTGAAATATTAGAAACAGAGAGTCTTTTAAGTATTTTCTCATTATATTGATGGAGAATGAATCCAAAACAGGGAGTGTTCTTTAAGACTGCTCTGAATGAGTAGGACACAGAAGGGGAAGTACGAGATCCCAGTACCCTGCAGGACTGACATGTTAGCATCATGCATTTAACGCTGCTGATCACCCACTAGGCTCTGTTATCTCAAGGGGAAATCTGGCACAAACAACAAAAGGAGAATGAGGCATCTAACACTTCGGAAATTCAAAGTGCCTCCCGCCCATGAAGGCCTTCAAATGTAATTAAAATTGGAGGTTCCTGGAACCTTGGGGACCAAATACACCCCAAATGCAATGAGGCACCTAGGAAATTCCATGAAATTCTACAGCAACAACCAGAGACATCTAATCCCCAGAATCAATCCCATAATCGAACTGACTTGTCTATCACAGGCAACCACATTCTGAAGGACACAGGAAGGGCAGATAAAATGAAGAAGACTGAAGTGGATGTCTTTGGGCTTTTTTTCCCATTTCAACCGTTTGCTTTTCCCCTTGCTGAATTCCTTTAACTAGTTTCATTTTGACAAATAATATGAAAGATGTAGTTATTTTCCAGAAAATGATTAGACTCTTAGTTACTTCCCAGTACAAACCAACTCTCCAACCCAGGAGCTATTTCAGCATCCTGGTGGCTGTGTCCACTATTGAGAAACTGCAGATAGCTTGACTTAGCTCTGAATCTTATCACCTGACATTGTTTCCTGCTTGCGGCAAACACTACTCAGAATAATACTGAGGACAGGCTCCTTTGTGCCCTGATATTTTAGCCATGTTACTATTATAGTGATTTATCAAGCTATTTTCCCACCATCTGGCTAGTTTACTGACAAGTTGCCATTCCTGCAAATACTAATAAAAAATTTTAAAATAATCAAGAACGTCCAATGAAGGAGCAGTGCCTGAAGGCAGAACTCAGAAATCAGAGAGGCAGAAAAAATACAAAGAATTGGGAATATGACTTTATATTTAGGGCACAGGAATTGTGGAGTTAGACTGGCCTTGTTTCCAGGTTTTATACCCATCTCTATAAACCAATTCCTACTGGAAAGGCAGGTCAGGGAAATTCTTCTGTTAATATTTTCAGCATGGCCAAGACTGCATCTCCCTGAACACCAACAGCCACAGCTTGATCTTGGGGGGTGGATATATCTCTAGCCATGATACATTTGTTTTCATCCTTAAAAGCCTACCTGAAGATTTCTGCTCATTTCATCAAAGGCTGAATTTCTTTCTTTACAAAAGGAAAAAAGAGAGGCTTTACGAGAGAGAGGAAAACTGCACGTCAGTGGTACTGGAGCAGGTTTCATGCAAGATCAGCTCTTCTATTTTACTCTCCCTTCTTTCACTTGCCTCTACTCCAGATATTTCTTCCTCGACTCCAGATACTTCTCCTGGGTGTAAAACAGAAACTGTCATGGCCTTGCACAACACTATGCTGTATCACACTTGGAATGAGGCACACTGTTTAGCTCACTGCACCTCTAGAGTGAACAAAAATGCCCAAGAATGGTCTATGTGAGACAGAGAGAGAGAGAAGAGAGACTTAAAAACCCAGGACTCCAGTACAGGAAGGGCATGTGAGTGAAGGCAAAGACACCTCCCACAGCTCACAAAGCTGGAGGCAGAGGACACCCTCAGGACCTCCTAAATGTCAGGGTGAATATCAAGAACCACTTTCCCTGTCGGGCAAAAACCCTAGGATGCAACAACTCTAGGATACTTGTTTCCCTGGGGGAGTACATGCCACCTCAGAGGTGAGAGTAAGTCTCATCAGGTAAAAACAGACTTATAGCCAGATGAGGGCTCGTAAGGGGCGGTAAGGGTGCTTGAGAAACAGGACTGACATTTAGAGAGGTTAAATCATGTCAAGAACTTGCGTTCTCCCACAAAATTCATCTGAAATGAAATGTGGTCTAAACCAGTGTGGCATTTTGTTAGTTTCTTACGGGTCACTCTCCCTATATCATGATCATCAGAATTGACTGATCAAAAAACACTGCCATAAATACTTTTTGAGCATGCATTGATGATATATGTAGGCTTAGTCATGAATCATACAGATGTACTAATGTCCTATTAGGATATTATAAAATATATATTCAATAGACCAATTAAAAATGAGAATAAATCAAATATAAATAGAAGTCATACATATTTCTTCTTGCCTTCAAAAAGACTGTGTTGCACAACCCTACTTTTGGCCACTGCCCTGTACAATAAATAAAAATAGCTTTGCTCTCAGCCCCACCATCTCACTGGTCTTAGGGCTTCCATTCATGGCTCCTACGGTCTATTCAACTTATAGTAGTCAAAACAAACCTTTGAAAATGTAAATCAGAGCATGAGTGACTCTTATAGGGGGCCTTAGTCTATATATTTCCATATAAATGGTCTCTCTGACATCCACTGGATTTTATGCATTTAAAAACATTATTCTGCAAAGGGTTCCACAGGTTTTGCCAGACTGCCAAAGACATTCACCCAAAAAAGGTTAAGATGAAATTAAAGTGTAAATGTTCCAATGGCTTTCTATCGTTCTCAGATAAAAAGTCAAAAGCCAGGCAAGGCTATGCAGTATAGCCTACAGGATCTGGCTCCTGGCTACCTCTCCAATATCATCTCCTATGCTCCCCTCCCCGATTCACCACATTGCTGCCCTGCCTGCAGGCTCCCACCTTGAGGCCTTTGCACTGGCTCCTTGCTCTGCCTGGAACACTTGCTCCCTCACTTCATTCAGGTCCCTGCCTGAATGTCTCCTCCTCTTAGAGAACTTCCTTCACTATCCTCTGTAAAACAACAGATTCTGTCACTTTCTCCATAGCACTTAATTACATTGAAACGAAATTGCATATTGTTTGAGTGTATTATAGTCTGTTTCCCCCACCAAAGCCTAAGCTTCATGCAGACATCCATTTTGTTCACTGTGATACCAACAGCGCTAAAGCAGTGCTTAGCTCGATCCTATCCAATACATTAAGTGAATTTAACAAAGCATCCTGCTTTGCAACAAAAACCTGAGTACACCTAGAGGGGCAGAACAGCCTGTGTGATTTCCAATCCCTTACTTTGTAGATATTCAATGGTTTAAGAGTGGAAATGTTTGCTTGGTTGCTTAAATCTGACATCCTTCTTTTGACAAGGACTAAAATGTGGTAAGTTTTCCTTTACCATCAAAAATATCACTTCTACTTCTTCCCAATCTTCCACAGCCTAAAAGACGAGGATCCTGAAAACTTCCTATAACCTAATCTCACACATAGGAACCTAGTCTCCTGAGCAATATCCCCTCTGGGAAGCAAAGTGCGTCATTTTATGAAACTCATTTGTAATGTTTATCTCTGAAGATGTATTTGAGACAGCATAAGTGATATGTCAAATGTACTGTGCTATAAATTTGCCTTTAAGATAGAGAGTATAGCATAAAATATGAACACATGGCAGAATCTTGCACTCAAGGTTTAAAATCTGTTGAAAATAAACTCACTAATACAAATTTTCTGCGTTCATTTCCTCATCTACACAATTTCAAATGCTTAATCCAAGTTCTAAAGAGATTAGGATTTTGACATGCCTAGATTTCTGTTAAGACTAATTTTACCTGTTTCCTTTTATTTATTTATTTTTTAATGTGGTTCTAGACATTTAGGTATATCAAGGTCCTAGTCTCTTGAGGACTTGGATTAAGAATCTGGAAACTCTGCAGATCAGGAAATGGAAAAGAAAACCAGAAAGGAGGAATACTTTGCAGTGGGTTTATATTGCTGCCTAGTACATCTAGAAGAAATCAGCAAAGACCCATCAATTGCTTTCACATCACACTCAGTCACACTAGAGAATTTAAGCAAGCTGGAGAATAAAGACATTGTAGAGAAAGTGTCACTAAGCTTTCTTAGCACTGCAAACAGAGTAACCGGTAAACTTCACTCCATAGCTTGTCAATGTCTTCTCAAGGTGTAGCTGCTGCAACTAAAAAATACCCATGCTAAGTCACTGAATCTGCTTTGGAAAATTGTCTCAGAGCCCCTCTTAGATTCCAGCTGGATCTTAAATATTTTTTTTCAAGGTTTTTTGCGTATCTGATTGATGGAAAATAAAACAAGGACTTTCTTTTCTAGAATTCCCAAAACACTCATTGATGATCCATGTGGCTTTTTTATTCATCCATTACCTCCTTACCCAAAGGTCGGGTCCAAGTACCTGAGTTTACACAGTGCACCAGTCACTTTACAGAGCATGCAAACATTTGCCCTATTTGTTTTTATTCTTTTTTTTTTTTTGAGACGGAGTCTCTCTCTGTCGCCCAGGCTGGATTGCAGTGGTGCGATCTCAGCTCACTGCAAGCTCCGCCTCCCGGGTTCACGTCACTCTCCTGCCTCAGCCTCCCGAGTAGCTGGGACTAGAGGTGCCCGCCACCACGCCTGGCTAATTTTTTTGTATTTTTAGTAGAGACGGGGTTTCACCGTGTTAACCAGGATGGTCTCGATCTCCTGACCTCGTGATCACTCGCCTCGGCATCCCAAAGTGCTGGGATTACAGGCGTGAGCCACTATGCCCGGCCTGTTTTTACTCTTAGAACAACTAAAAACCAGTAACTGGGCCTGGGTTAGGTTTACTCCTCACTATCTTAAAATGTTTATTCAAAAATCTGCAATCCAAAATTTAAACCACATCCTCAACGAGGTACAGCTCCTACTTCAGAAGACGGAGAGAGGTTAGGAAAGATTTTGACTGAATCCTGCAAACGTTGACAACAATTGTATTTGTGTCCAATATAGTAGCCACTAGCCACACATGGCAACAAGCGCTTGAAACGTTGCTGAGGTAACTAAAAAGCTGAACTTTTAATTTAACCTTAATTAATTAAAATTAAAATCAAGATTAAAAAATTGAAGCAGTGTAAAAATATTTCACACTGTTATTTTGGTAGAACTGCATTTAACTTTCACCACTGAAAATTTAGCATGAGACACCCTGGAAACATACAATACACACTGGATCTCAAAGAATTAGTATTAAAAAAGAATGTAAAATATTTCTCACTAATAACCGTTTAAATATTTATTTTCTGCGGAATGATTATATTTTAGATATATTAATTTAGGTAAAACATATTAAAATTAATTTTACCTTTTATTTAATGTTTTAAAAAGTGAGATTACTAGAAGATTTACAGTTACGTATGTGGTTTGCATGTATTTCTATTTTGGACAGCACTGGTTTAAAATATATTTTCTGGCCGGGCGCGGTGGCTCAAGCCTGTAATCCCAGCACTCTGGGAGGCCGAGACGGGCGGATCACGAGGTCAGCAGATCAAGACCATCCTGGCTAACATGGTGAAACCCCGTCTCTACTAAAAATACAAAAAACTAGCCGGGCGAGGTGGCGGGCGCCTGTAGTCCCAGCTACTCCGGAGGCTGAGGCAGAAGAATGGTGTCAACCCGGGAGGCGGAGCTTGCAGTGAGCTGAGATCCGGCCACTGCACTCCAGCCTGGGTGACAGAGCCAGACTCCGTCTCAAAAAAAAAAAAAAAAAAAAAAAAAAAAAAATATATATATATATATATATATATATTTTCTATGTAGAAACCCCATAGACTCAAACTTAAAAGCTCATCCTTCCTGTATTCTTGTCCATGTCCAGCCCACAGCCTAGAATCCCAGTGTTCCCATTTCTACATTCCAACCCATGGTAGAAGCACTCTCCCAGGCTCAAAAATCTTAGAGTTATTTTTAACTGTGAGAAAGCTAGGGGAGGAAGGGCTCAGTAAACAAGTCCAAGTACTCCACCTTTGTGGAATCTCTCCTCTCCACCCCTGACTTTTATTCTTATTACTATCAACCTTGCTGTGTGCAAGACCCTGAATGCCTCACCAAATGCAACAGCGGCCCTTCTCTGTTTCGAGGGATCTCCTCCCTGTTGCTGCATCACGATCACCTGAGGCACTTATTAAAAACGCAGATTCCGAGTTCCCATCTCAGACCTTCTGTATCAGAATCTGCTTTTAGCATCTCTATGCATGGGTTCAGGAATCTGAAGAAGTGACATTTAAGCCGAGATATGAAGGAGAAGGAGTTAACCAGGTGCAGGGAGAAGAAAGCATTGTAGGTTTAAAAAGCAGCACGTACCAAGGCCCTGGGAGCAGAAGCAGCTTGGTGCTTTTAAGAAACAGTCATTAAACCAAAAGGCTCAAAGAAGCCTTCTCTGATCCCCACCCCACCCCCAAACTTAACAGAATGTTTGCATAATAAACTTAATAGAATGTTTGGAGTCTCTGGCTAGGATGTAAATTTTGTGAGGGCAGGAGCCGCATTTGACTTGTTCTCCACTTTATCCACAGTGGCTAGCACAAACTTTATACACAGTAGATGCTCAGATAATACTCTTATTTTATACAGGACCCGTAAAAGTGCCATTAAGAAACACAAAATAATGTTTCTCTTTAAATTGTTCTCATCCCCTATATCCATCTCTCTTTCCATAAGCAGTCCTCCAGCACAGTGGTTTTCAAATTTATTAGAATTCCCTAAAGGGCTTGTTTTAAAACACAGGTTAGTGAACCCCACCCTGAGAGGTTCCGATTCAGTAGGTCTGATTCACGAGGGGAGGGCCCAAGAATCTGCTTTCTAATGAATTCCCAGACGACGCTGACGCTGCTGTTTCAGAAACCACACCTCAAGAACCACTGCTGTAGTGGGGAAATAAAAGGAACTCAGCATCAAAAATTAGATTATTCTAGTTCTGGCTCTGCCATATAATAGCAGTGTGGCCTTGTAAAGGTATTTAATAACTTCTTTGGGGACTTATGGCTCTTAACTGTGTGGGGAAAGAATTAAAAAACAAAACAAAACTATCCCACTTCCCTATTGTCATGAAGATTCGATGGAACCTAGTTCCTGAAAGCGATGGGTCAGTAACAAAGTCCCAAATGAATAAAAAGTGTTATTAACGGTGTTTGTTATTAAAGTTGCCATTCATAGTGGTAATATCAACAGGGAGTTTACAGACACACAGGAAGCCAGTGAGAGATGTGGAAACAGAGAACTTTGTCACCTGCACGTCGAGGGCAAGGGCACAGGCTTCTCTCTAAGACTTAAACTGGAGCCCAACCTGCCTCGTGGAGCACAGCCACGGAAACACACAGGATTAAAGAAATCCTTTGGGGTCATGTGCCATTTTTAACAACTGTTAATTTTTTCTAAAATGTTTCTTTCTAGACAAAGTGTTAGATTCTCGGTGAATTTGTTTGAAATGTTGGAGATTGTGTTGGTCATGAAAATTAGTTACCAACCCAGATGATGAAATAAATTTAGCTGTTGAAAATTAAAGAGCTTTTGCAATGTGTAATTTGTGATTCCAATACACGTGTTTTCAAATACTGTACTGTGTTTCTCACAAGCCAAGGAATGGCATAAAATTATTTTTTATTTAATTAAAAATGTATGCAGTGTTCTAGTAGTTTCCAGTAGGCTGAGTGGCTGAGTGAGGTTTAGCCAACAAACACCACTGGTCCCCACCACCCCGACACAAGGCAAAACAAAAACCCATAACTGTTTAGATATTACTATAATTTTCAAAAGACTGTAAACTCACTTAAGAATTTAGACCTCAACAACACTTACACCTGAAGCTGTATGTTCTCAAGTTTTGAAAGAGGTAAGCATGATCATTTGGGGAAACTTTATTCTATATTTATTTTTTTTTAAGCCACAAGTTTAATTTGCTTGCCTTTTTTTTCATTTTACTTTGTTTTTATTATTTTTGTTTTTCAAGGTTAACTTCAAAAATTATTTTTATCAGCTTTTTTTGGAGTTAAATCCAAATAAAACTTAATGTCATCTTGGAAATTTAAATATATTTTGGTGATTACCAGTTACAATAAAGTTAAAAGCTAGGTATATACTACATTTGAAGAAAAATGTATTAAAACATTAATCTTTCCCTTTCAAGATGACAACTACACCATGTGAATTTGTTTGAAACTCATTTGTAGAACATTTTTTTTCCATTTAGCAGCAATGGTATTACTCTGTAAGTCAAGTTCTCACAATTCAATTTGATGTATTAAATAGAAATTTGATTATTAAAAAACATGAATTTCAAACTCACCTTTGGTCAGCCTTTGTTGTCTGCTTTCAAATGTAAAGATCATCATACTGCAAAGGACATATACAGGAACAGACTCTTACTACAATGACCGAGCTATTATTATTATTGCTATTATTTTCCTTAGAGACAGAGTCTCACTCCGTTGTCCAGACTGGAGTGCAGGGGTGCAATCACAACTCACTGCAACTTTGAACTCCTGAATTCAGCCTCCCAAAGTAGCCTCCCAAAGTAGCTGGGACTACAGGCTCTGGTGCCACCACATCTAGCTAACTTTTTTTTTTTGGTAGAGACGATGACTCCCAATGCTGCACAGGCTGGTCTTGAACTCCTGGTCTGAAGTGATCCTCCCACCTCAGTCTCCCAAAGCACTAGGATTACAGGTATGAGCCACTGTGTCTGTTCCCAAACTATTCATTTTTGAATCACCTTAAAAGATTTTCAGAATGAAGAGAAAAAAATTCACTTTTACTCCAGACAACATGTTCGAAGCACAGGTAACATCAAGGCACCACTCAGAAAGTGATACCACTAAATCAGAAGCACGCCCCGTAGAAGCAAATCAACATTGAAAAGGAAACTTACCCTAAAAATCCAATCAATTCTAGAGGTTGGCGACTCAGGTGTACAACTCCTAGTGAGTACAGCCAAGGAATTCATTTTTCTTGCAAGGAGGGTGGTAGTAAGAAGAAGATAATCAGAGACCCCACAGCTTTGAGGGAGGGTAGGCCTGCATGACACCCTACTGGGGAGGCTTTTGGGAAGCCTGAGGGCAGGTAAGAGGACTGTGTGTCTGTGAACCACAGAAAATGCAGGGACGTGGAGAGCCAGGACAAGTGGGGAGGGAGACTACACTAGGCCTTATCAGATCAGGGACCCATGGTGGTCACCAATTGGTACGTATCACATTAGTTGACAATACCTAATTTACTTTCCTGGATACACTAAATTTTTCTCTTTTGCTAACCAAAATTTTGGAAATACACACCTAAATCATTTATTATTTGGATATATATATTTCATATAGATAGACAGATATGAAAAGAGACAGATCAATGGTATTTAAAAAAACCATCAGAAAGAATAATCCAAAAACCACCTAAGATCTGCTTTTAGAAGCTATAAAGTGGCTTCAGCATCCTAAATTTGTTTCAATTAAGCTAATGATAATGAAAATTGATATTGACTATATAAATGCAGATGGTAGAGAAGTAGCTTAAGTATATCAATAGTTCATATGGTAATTTTCTCTAAACTTAGAACAATAAAGGCAATTTTATCAATCTTTAAGAAGCCGAAATGAGATCAGATGTGGTGGCCCACACCTGTAATCCCAGCACTTTGGGAGGCCAAAGCAGGCAGATCACCTGAGCCCAGGAGTTTGAGACCAGCACAGGCAATGTGGTAGGTCCCTGTCTCTACAAAAAATTAAAAAATTAGCCGGGCATGGTGGTGCACGCCTGTAGTCCCAGCTACTTGGGAGACTGAGGTGAGAGAATCACTTGAGCAGGGGAGGCCAAGGTTGCAGTAAGCTGTGTTTGCACCACTGAACTCTAGCCTGGGTGACACAGCGAGACCCACGTCTCAAAAAAAAGAGAAGCCCAAATTAGATAATTTACATCCAGATCATGGAGAGAAGGGCCCTCCCTGGACCAGCTACCATTCATGTTGAATAGATATTAATCCAGTTTTCTAGAACTTTTTAGAGGCAAATATCAAATCAGTGAAGATTTAAAACATCAATGTCTACATAATTATCTTCCAAGATGATCAAACATTTTTTTAAGGACTAAATTTCCCCATTAGCTAAAGCAACCCAAACATGTACCTTACTCAAATATAAAGTCTAAGAAAAGAGTAACCCCAAAAGAAAATTTTCATTTGTTTGTTATTTTGACACATGATAATCTAGAATAGATGGTCTTCACATACCACTGCCTATGTACTCAGGAAAAGATGTACACAAAGCCATGTCACTTATTTTTCTACCTTATCACCCATCACTTCTTACATAACCCTCTAGTCTCAAACATCCCTAGACAGCCCCCACTCCCCAGCTCCCGTCCAAGCCCTTCTCACTTGCTGGGATGTCCTCTGCTCAGAATGTGCCTATTCTCCACATGTCACCCCATCCCCAAGGATTTCTCCTCCTCAGAAAACTATACCCTCATCTAAGTTTTCACTCTTTGGCCAGTTATTTACTATTTCTCATAGATATTTGTCTTTATGCCTTGATCCCTTGCCCTGCTTCTCCCCACCCACATTAAATGAAAAGTGCTTTTAAAACAAGGACACCTTATACTCCCAATGGAATAAATGCTGATTAAGCATCTAGTGTATGTCCAGGCACTGGGCTAGATGCTTTCTCATTGGCCTCTTTGTAATCACTCACAAAGTCCAGCACAGGCTCAAACACACTGTAACATGCACTCAATACAATGTTTGCTAATTGAGACCATCAGACCATCAAAATTCAATAGCACAAAAAGCTTTGTTACCACCTTACCTTCCAGATTCATAAACCCTAACATGCATTATCTCTGAAACACTTCACTTCTGTCCACAGGTAAACAGGAAAAGTCAAATACCTGGACTTCTGGTCTAACTCACTGGCAGTGAAAGAAACAGTTTCTTCAGTGTGACAAGTTAGATTCAACCAGCATTAATTGTTGGTTCTAATATATGCCAACCAATGACACTGCTAGAGATTAAAGCTAAATGGAAAGGCTCTTCACGTTACAGCAGCTCCCAGTTAGGAAAGCACCATGCATACATACAAAGAGACTCAATGTGTTTGATAGATGTGTGTAACATGGACACGTGAAACAGAAAATCCCTAAGACTTGGTAAGACTATTACGGCAGGTGTCCGAGAGATGATCAGCCTCCCTGAAACTTGAAGGACACCAGGGACAAGGGCACTAAGTATTTCCTGGAGAAGGAACAGCATGCACAAAGGCCCAGAGATAAGAGATAGTGGTTTATCATCCCGAGGTCAAGATGTAAGTATGTGAGGAGGACCCTTAAGAATGGACTGAAGAGGTGGTAATGCCAAACCCTAAGGAGCCTTGATGACAAACTGCCCCTCAAGAGACTGTCTCCTTTGAGGCCAGACCCTCACATCTGTGCATAGTTGTGTCTTCAGAGCCTGGCACAATGTGTGGCCCTAGTACTTCCAAAGCATATCCTGTGGGAAGTGGCTCTAGATGGACTCTGATAGAGTTGGGCACTCCTTCCTTCTGCTCACCTAACTTCCTCTAGAAGAGACTATCATATTGTTTGAGTAAATTGTTTACATTCTATGTAGCTCCACAAAATCAAATGCTCCCTTTAAGGGCAGAAGCCAGGCTTATTCACCTTAGTATTTCCAAGACTTAGAATGCTGGACACATGTCAAAGATCCTCAATTAACCTGGCTGAATGAACATACCCATATACTACTGGTCCACCTCCAAAGCTTCCTTTAGGCAGTTACCTAGATCTTCCGACATCTTCTTTCTGCTGCTCCCTAATAGGAATCATTAAGAAGAAAATACAATGACTGAAACCACCCGGGAAATCTACATTCACATTCACACACACACACACACACACACACACACACACACACACCCTGCCCTCCCCCCCAATCTGCAAACAACTCAGTACAAACATACTGACACCCACATATGTAGAAACACCCCCACACAATCTGTCATCCTATATACCTGTAACCTCAAACAGCCTTAACTTTTGTCTGTGCTAAACTCACAGCCACAAAATACTTTCTCTTCATTCTTCTACTGAAGAATGAAGGCATTCTGGGAGGAAAATGTCAATGTAATGTGACTTTATACTTCGGAAGGGGGAAAAAGAGGTGCAAGAAATATTAAGATGCGGTTAATCTGACTCCATATGCTTTTGTGCTTAAGTTATTAATTTCCTAGTCACTTCATATTATTCCAATAATGTAATATTCTCATGAAATGCAAAATGTAAATTATGTTTCCATTCAGAACTTAAGCCATTCCACAGAAACCTAGTTTTCATGCAATTATTTTGATCTTGCAATGTGCCACAAACTACAATGTACTAGGATGTTACCGTTATCATTTCATACATTTAGAATTTCAGAACTCAAGAGTTTTCTGTTAAAATGTCTGCATTAAAGGCTTTTTAAAAAGGATTATTAAGACTAAAAGCATAACAGCAACTGCCAGTTGTCCTCTATATTCATTCTCCCCTTATCCCTAGGTAAGAGTATCCCTAGGTTTTTGTTGAGCTTATGGCCACCCAGAATAAAGACTATTTCCAAACTCCTTTGCAATTGTTTGTTGACACATGACCAACTTCTAGCTGATGAGACATAAGTGGAAGCGACAAGTGCAATGTCAAGCTATACTTTTATTTATTTATTTTTGAGACATAGTCTTGCTCTGTCACCCAAGATGGAGTGCAGTGGCATGATCCCAGTTCACTGCAACCTCCCCTCCTGGGTTCAAGTGATTCTCCTGCCTCAGCCTCCTGAGTAGCTGGGATTACAGGTGCCCGCCACCACACCCAGCTAATTTTTGTATTTTTAGTAGAGGGAGGTTTCACCATGTTGGCCAGGCTGGTCTCAAACTCCTGACCTCAGGTGATCCACCTGTCTTGGCCTCCCAAAGTGCTAGGATTACAACTATGAGCCATCACGGCCAATCAAGCTGTACTTCTAAAAGTAGGGACATCCCCTCTGCTTTACACTTTCAAAACACCTGCATGAAAACGAGGTTCCTGGAAAGTAGGCCTGGTGGCAGCCATCTGGAATTGCAGGGACCTGAGCAATACCTTAGGAATGGAAACCCTAGGGATGGGTGACCAACAGTCACCATCCAAATATCCAAACAGTTAAACATCCAAAAGGAGTTTGGGCTTCTGACAGTTCTCAGTGCAGACTTATATTAAAGAGAAAAAGAAATCTTACATCTTTAAGCTCCTGTTAGCTTGGGTCTTTGTCATAAAAGCTTCATTTAGGATCTAATTAATTCAAAGCATAACATACGTGAACAAAGGAAATCTCGCTTCTTTTCTGCAGAAAGGTTGTCAGAGTTCTGAAGATGCTGCCTCATGTGTACAAGTACAGTTTACTGGAAAACAGACACACACACACACCTCACCATCAGGAGACCTGTGCTCTAGTCCTAGCTGTTACCACTTATAACGTGCCCTCAGGAAAGTTACCTACCTTTAAGTCTCACTTTCCTCCTCAGAAAATATAGCTGATCCCTTCTTTGGCATAGCCCTCACAGGACTATTGTGAAATGTGAAGAGAGATGATTTCTGTGCAAGTGCTTCATATGCTGCAAAGCACTATACAGGCAGGGTAATTATTAAAATATTTTACCCCAAAATCCTTTATGCAACATGGCTCATATTAACACCCAATACCTGAATATACCTTTCTGGTGAATAACGAGCCTGCAATCACCTGATTCTAGCTAAGATGGTTAGAGATCTGTTTGAGATGGTAGGAGCAGACCACCTCCGGAGGCTGGTGTTTCATTCAACCATCAAAGATAAGACCTCAAGCCTCAACTCCTCAACTTGCAATGTGGCATTGATTAGAAAGCCAAAGGGTTTTAACCAAACAGTACAAACCCAATACCACATGGAGAGAAATTGCCCAAAGCCCATACACTACTACAATATGCTGCATATCTTACCACATCTCGTATCTCATCTGCTGAGATATATTTGGCTTTTTCTGTTGGATATATGAATATATGAATGGCAGAATCAATATCTGATAAAATGTCTACATTTTCCTTCCTCGTGTAGATATACATATAGTAGAAAACTAAGTGTAGGAGAAAGGTACAAAATTTTATACATAAACAAACTAGACAATACATGCATCTCTGCAGAGAAAACACCTCATATAATCACCATCAGCAGACTTGTGGTCCAATTCTACCCACCTTTAACGGGTGATACAGCTTTTTAAATCCAAGTAAAATTAGCTCTTGGCTAATATTTACTGGGCCCTCACTATATGGTGGGCACTACAGAATCTTTGTGTATATTCTGTCCTCTAATTCTCTCAATAGCCCTAATGCTATTATCCCTCCCCATTTTCTAGATGAGGAAATAGAAGGTTGGAGAAATTAAGCTGTTCTCCAAGTTCACCCAACTTATATGTGGTACGGTCAAGACTGAAACTCAGGCCATCTTACCTTCAGAATCCACATGCTTAACCACTGCCTCACTCTGCCTTTTATATAAGCAACAACAATTAAAGTGGAATCAATGCTCATATTCCCTTTGGAAATACTTTCTGATAAAACAAATGTTTCAACTGGAAAGAATGTCAGAACTATTTAGACGTACCTATATAATAGTTGTTCTAACTTTTTAAAAATGAATAAGCAAAGGAATCGAATCTACTGAGACGGGAAGCCAGGAGTGCAAACTACAACTCATCTGCCCTCCCCTGGAACCCATGGTCTCATTTGCAGCTCACAGAACGGTACTACTGACTGCTAGACCTTTGTGTGGGTAGAAACATTTTTTTTCAGAGAATACCTCATATTAACTTTACCAGCATGTTTTCCATTTCATTCCCTCACCTTCTCAAAAAAATCTGTGTCACTTAACAAGTTCTACATAGACCAAAAATGGAAACCCCCAAGGCCAACAGCAAAGCAAGGATTTCATTCTTAACCCGCACCTCAGTGTGAGATGAGCTGAAGCTTCATTTCTACCTGCCTGCCCTTTCTGAGTGGTGGGTACTGACTGGTCTGGAGTGAAGGAGAAACACCAGGTAATAACAACCCTGTTCCTGGTATGTTATTTACATATCAGGCAGCCCCATGGCGCTTTACCTGTGCTATTTCACAGAAGTCCTGCAAAGTAGGTGGTGATTTTTCCATCTTAGTGAGGGGAACACGAAAGCCCAGGGACAGACACCCAGCTAATAAGTGGCTGAGCTGATTTTTAAGTCTGGGTCTGACTGCAAAGCCTGTTCTCCTGCAGCATCATGCTGGGGTTTTCTAGAAGCCAAGAAAGGGACACAGAAGCAAAAGACCCCACCCTTCTTCCATCACAGTCCATCCTATTTGCTGTTCCAGAAAGCCCTGCAGAAGGGGAGAACGCGGATGGTTCCACGTTGGGCTGTTTCCTCCAGTTCATTAGCAGGGGTGACGTCCTCTCAGCCCTCTGCTACATTCTCTCCCACACCTCACCAAGAAGCTGATCAAAGAGGAGTATCAGTTTGTGTGCTCTGCAGGGACTGAGAGAACAGGCAGTGGCCAGACTGTGAAAGGACTTCAACAGACCTGCATGAACCAGTCTCTTAGACCCTAGGACAGGTGGCTCCTGAGTACCCAAAATGTGAGCAATCTGAACTGATTCATGCTCTAAGTGTAAAATATGCACCAGATTTTGAAGGCTTTCCAATAGAAGAAAGAGATAAAGAAATGTAAAATCGTTCATTAATAATTGTTTATCAATTATTTACATGTTGAAATAATGTTTTGGATATATTGAGCTAAATAAAATACAGTATTAGAACTAATTAGTATGATTAATTACTTTTTAAGTGTGCCTGCTAGAAAATATAAAAATATATATGTGGTTCACGTTACATTTCTATTGGGAAAGCAGTCTTAGAGATCATGTTTAAGAATTTGTACTTTAAGAACAAGGGCAGCCGTTGTGAGCTTTTAAACGGAGGCATAACATGATCAGAATTGAACTTTAAAACATTACTCTGGCTACAAAATGGAGAATGGGCTGCCAAAGGCAATGAGCCAGTGTGGGGAGGGTTCTACAACTTCTAGGAGGTTCTACAATTGCCCAGGAGAAAGAAGATAGTGCCTGAAACACAAATGACTCTGCTTATAGCAGCAGAGACGGAGAAAAGCAAACAAATGTAAAACATATTTAGAAAGCAGTACCCATGAGATGAAAAAAAAAAATTGATTGAAAGGACATGTATCAGGGATGCCTCCCAGGGTTTTGCTATGAGCTGAGTGGACGGGCCATTCAGCATTCATTGTCTGGATTTATGCATCTATGAAAAAAAAAAAAGGTCTATCAAGTATCCTAGGGTCACAACAGCCTGTCTCCATGAAGTTCCCCTGCAAGAAGCATGAATCATACATGCTCTGGGGACTTTGGAACTCGTGCATGCTGTTCCAAAGTGCTTTCCTTCTGAAGAGCTCCCAGAAGAAGTGCCTCAAGATTTTGCCAAGTCAAGAAACTCTTTGGAAAGCTGTCGGAAATGATGGTAATGGATGCTAAGACTGGGAAATAGGCTGAAAGCACAGAGAGTGGGATGGACTGGGGTGGAAGAAGGGTGGGGTCTGCTCCACTGTCTCTTTCTTGGCCTGTTCTCTAGGAAATGCCAGCATAATGCTGTAGGGGACAGGCTTTGGAGTCAGACCCAGACTCAAAAGCCAGCTTGGTCACTTATGAGCTGGGCATGTCTACTGTTGGGATCTTCTAGGCTTTCACGTTCTCATGCCTAAGATGGGAAAATCACCACCTACCTTGTAAGGATTTCATGAAATGGCTGTTATCATTGAGGCTTTCTCTTCCACTCCAGCCAAGTCAATACCTGCCCCCTAGGAAGGGATATCAGGTATAAACAAAACTTCAGGGCATCTCACTTCTCACAGGTGAAAGCATGACAAATCTCAAGAAAGGCTAAGCAGGTTGTTTTAGTGTTAACTGCACAGAGAACCAAACAGCACCCGACAGCTGCTGTGGCATCAGAGGCCTGCTCCTTCCAGGGCAAGCATTATCATGAATAATTAAAGCCAAGCTCTGCTTATCAAAATAAATGAACAAAGGATGCCTCTGACATAGTAGTACCCCCACCATTTTTGTTTTAGGAGACCACTTTTTCTCAGCTACTGCTCCTACCAATCTGATCATCTTCAGCAGCATCCCTATCAATTTGGGTAAATTAGCAAGCTTCTCCTCCATATGGAGCTGTGGCCACAAATCACAAATATGAGTGTGTGTAAAATTATATAGCATAGGCCCAATGTAATCATAAACACATTTATATTTTATAACTGCTGTTTTCTCCACCTTCAAGCCGCATCATTGCCTGGGCCCCAGAGGTTCCCAAGCACTCCCCACTAGCTCCTGTGTGCAGCCGTCTTGCTTTGTGTGCAATTTCCTTCCCCCTTGTCACAGACCGCTATCTGCCAAATGCCAGCCGGCTCTTCTTTGTGCTGTGGTGGGCAAGGAACCATACCAGCTCACAGTTCTCTCTGCAGCAGAACACAGACACAAATGAGCAGGTGACCTCTCAAACCGTGTCAAAACGGGCCCTTGACCCAGAGACCTCAAAACTTCAGTGGGTTTGCTAAGTCACCCAACTAAAAAGACCTATGTCTGCACAATGTGATTGTGTTTACACAAAGATTTAACGCCTCAATAGAGCAACAGAGCTGTTCAGTTAATTTTAATTATTGCTCTACTCTTCTCACAACAGATTTTTTAAAAAATGCGTAACGGTAATTGATCCCACAAGCTTTGTACCTATGGTCCTTGTAGTTCATACAATGACAGGAGTGGGAAGGATGTATGAAAAGTTTTCCCTGGCTGCATTCTTTCTGGCTTTGCTCATTAACTATTCTTTTTGGATAAGATGCACACCAGGAAAACCACACACACACACACACACAAAACTTTAAGATCTAACTGTGGGCTGGGGGAGGGGGGGAAGATACACAGGTGGGCTCGAAAGTATTCTAAATGCTTAGTAGCCAATTATCAGCAAAGAAAAGGCTATTATCAAATTGGGTTGGGCGCCCCGCCAATTCTAACGATTTATTAAGGTTATTTCCATGGCAGGTAGAACGAAATAAAAAGGGGAAGTTTGAAAATACTTCAAATTTGTAGGGGAACACAGGATCACACACAAAAATATCTACAGACAAACAATCCTCAAAAGAGTGGAGCCCTCAGGGGTAATGTGTGTTATTCCTTCAGCCTTCCAGGAATTTGCCTTTTGGTGTTAATACCTTTTCTTTCCTCAGATCTCTGGAAGATAATATAAGTGCCCTTCACTCTGAGGTTCCTGTAGATCCTTTTGGCAGAATGCTAGAAAGCAGCTATTCTTCTTCACTGTGTGCTTTTCTGAATTCAGAGGAGAGATTTCTGCACATATCAAGCACAATCATAACCTGAGTATGGGATCTTTGCCCATGAGTAGACTTACAATTCCTGTATTTACCAAGGGTTTTTATTCTTACGACTTCTAACCCATCCATAAATATCCTCAAATAACTGGGCAAAAACAAAGATAAAATAAAATTATCTTGAATTCTACACTTATCATACAAATATAAATGCACAGAAATCATTTCTTCAACCTCACCTAGCAAAGCTCTGGTGTAACTGAGAGGGGCATACAACTCACATACCAAGATCCACCCATCCATAGCTTCCTTCGAATTCTTTAAGGCATCGCCATTTGGATTTTCAGCTTAGTAATAAAGAGGATTGCTAAGATGCATTCTTTCAAGAGGTTCAGAGAAAAGTTTCTATTTGCTGTTTCTCATCAAGAATTATCTAAAATATGCAAATGCACTAGTACTGAGATATCACTTCAAGAATCAATACCTTGTGTCTGTTTGCATCTTCAAAGCCAGCTCTCTTTCTTAAAATAGGGGAAAACCAACTAAGATCAAGGATTCTTAAGTTCAACCAAAATAGAATGTAGGAATATACAAGATAATCACTCAGTTTTCTTAGCTATTCTGAATTAGCAGTTATACTGAACAAGCAAAATAACAACAAATATTAAGCCATTTATTTTTCTGAACCATAAACAAAACTGAATTCATTTATACTGTTTTAACTTAGGCCCCAAAAGAAATAACTGATCTCTAAAGGAAAAACAGAGTAGGGCAGGCTCTGTGATGGTTCAGCAGTGAAACCTTTGAAAAATGATTCTTTGAGCCTAGGTTCCCTTATTTGTACAATGGGTATAAGAAGACTTACCCCATCAGTAAGTGAAGGTAAAACGGACGGATGTATGTGAAACACTTGGCAACTGTAAAGATCAATACAAGTTATATTATTATTGCTTACTTGGGTAATGCACTAACATGGAAGCAGTCATTCCCAGGCTTGGTACCCAACTGCCTTCTTACTCCCAAAGCCAATCTGAGTAGGAATGCCTCAGCCTACCCTTTCTTTAGCACATCTGCTCTGGGAAGCTGACTAAATAACCCACTGCATCTTCAGGTCATCAAGATAATATTACTAATTCCCTACTGGGTCTAAAACTAAGGCCCGATAACAACTGGGATCCAAAACATGGCACTTAGCATGACCCCACGAGGCCAGTTCACTAATGGCAATCTCTTAAAGTGGCAAGGGATAAGCTAATATATGTAAAAGCCACAGCTGTCACGTACTCCCTACAGCCACATTCACATGTATGAGAGGAATAAAGTCAGCAGTATTATCTCCAAACAGCAAGGACAATGCCATACAATTATAATAGCATATTGTCCATTGTATCTGGGGATGACACGTCTGACAATGTTATTTTCTATGCATGTGAATGTAGCTGAAAGAGCCAATGCATAATTCACAGCTCCTGACAAAATGCAGACATAAAGTATGTGTCCATTAGATAAGGCCATTTAAATCCTTCTACCTGAAATAGCACCTTTCTCCCTAAGCACTCTAAAAGCTTCCAGTATGCTCCTCATGGTGCTGGTGTGAACCAGAACAGTGAATAGTAGGAAATACACTGAGATAGCAAACACCAGCGCAATATACAGTTTTCCCAATAAAAGTTTTATTTTCCCACGGAAAACACGTCACTCTTATTTCTTCACTAACAGTTAACCTTCTTTTTGGTAACGAGGAAACAATTGTTACATTTCAGCAAGGCCACTGTACCCAGGGGGAGAATGACAATACCATATGATGGTGTGGCTCTTCAGCGCCTGGACAGCTAGGCCCACTTCCTGGCAAAGCACCTCCCTCCCACGTACCAGCCTGGCAGCTGATGTGATCAAAACTGTGCCTCAGCAAAATCTCAAATTATTACAGGTCAGGAGCCCTCTGCAAAAGGGCAGGGCATGAGGCTTGTGAAGAGTCGCAATCACGAATCTTCAATCTAGAAGGTTAAGCGTTTAGTGGAGGTAGGGAGAGTTCTTTCTTATCATAAGGGGAAAAGCGGCATATCATCTAAGTCCTGACAGAAATAATAAATAATGCAATATTTCCATTGAGTCAATATTGTTAAAGATCATAAAAGGGAAGAAGGCAAGACCTGGTGGGTGGGTCATCTTAAAAGGACTAGGAAATGTTTTGCAAGTGGTGCAGAGCAACCTACAGAGAAGAGGACAGCTAAGGTTGCATTAGGCCAGGGTTTCTCAACCTTGGCACTGTTGACCCTTGGGCCCACCTGATCCTTTGCTGCGAAAGTTGTCCTGGGCATTGTAGGATACTTAGCAGTATCCCTGCCCTCCACTTCCCAGATGCCAGTAGCATACCCCCAGCCCCAGATATGACCATAAAAAATGTCTCCAGACATTGCTAAATGTTCCCTAAGGGACAAAATCTCCCCTGGTTGACAACCACCACATTAGGCAACTAATGATCTCACATTTTGGGAGAGTGGCTGGACCCAAAGATTTGCTGTCACACATAATGGCCTCTTCAGACATTGACAGGATGTCCCAATACACTCCTTGAATCGTTGTGTGACTTTCCCATTCCTGCTATGCCCTTATTAGCCTCAGAAGTTCTTAAAAGTTCAGGGAAGGCCCATCTGTGTGGAATGCTCTCCCGGTATGCACAGGCCACATAAGGTTTTGAGCACAGGGTGTCCAGCTACAGGCTGAGGGGGGCTGAATCTGGCTCTGCTCCTCAAGCACAGGGAAACCGCCCAATGCAAAGGGCACCTTTTTCTAATTCACACACAAGCATATTATGGCTTAGCAGCAGCCCTGCTGGGGGACTAGCAGCCATCAGATTCGTCCTTTCCAATTCTGTCAACCGGTTTACTTGATGTCAAAGGTAGCAGTTTTGTGTGGCCATGAGAATTAGCAGAGCAGATTTTCAGGACTGAGGAAAACCAGGGGTTGAAGCAGCTCCATGGAATACCTTTCTTCATTCCCCAAAGCATGCTTGCTTGTATGTCTGCACTCTCACTATTTTAAACACGGAGACATCAAAAGAAAAAAGATCTGCTCTCCCAGAAGAGTACAATGAGAGGAAGCTCGGAAGTATGCACTGATGTCCATGTATCACTGGGACTAACCATGACCACCACCTTCAGCCTTCAAAGACCCCTGCCTTGGGTTTCCAGGGTCTTGCTAGAGCCACAGTGAGGCTGTATAAGCACACCCAATCGATCAGTGAAGAAGAGGGCTGGGTAAGACAAACTCCCCAGACTTCTTTGAACTTTTTTTTTTTTTTTTTTTTCTGTTGAGACAGAGTCTCGCTCTATCACCCAGGCTGGAGTGCAGTGGCCGGATCTCAGCTCACTGCAAGCTCCGCCTCCCGGGTTCCCGCCATTCTCCTGCCTCAGCCTCCTGAGTAGCTGGGACTACAGGCGCCTGCCACTTCGCCCGGCTAGATTTTTGTATTTTTTTAGTAGAGACGGGGTTTCACCGTGTTAGCCAGGATGGTCTCGATCTCCTGACCTTGTGATCCGCCCGTCTCGGCCTCCCAAAGTGCTGGGATTACAGGCTTGAGCCACCGCGCCCGGCCTTGAACTTTTCAATCTGTACCCTGCTTAAGTCAAATAGGGACAATCCATAATGTCCTTGCAAAGTTGTTGTTCTGACAGTCTGCTGTCAACAAAGATGAAATACTCAAACAAAACCTCCCCCTCCCAAAGTCAGAATATAAAACTTGTCAAGTGACAAAGGGATATTCTGACTTCTGATGGTTTTTCATAAGTAAATGGCTAATTCATTTAATGGGCAAATGCTTTTGAGTGATTAACAACTGGTCCTTTTAATAGAGATAGCAGAAATAATATTATACCCCCTCTGTAAGTTGTTCTTTGATAACGAAATTTTCTTTTGCAATTTGAGTACTACTAATGGCTAACTGGTTTCCTTTAGATAGGTGTTGATGCTGCAATCTTCCAGCAATCACCTAGCCTAGCTGGAGGTCTTCTGCTATGTTAAGGGTATTTTAAGTAGAAATGATTCCATAAAGCCTGAATTTATCTTATGGTGGAAGGGCTTGTAGCTCAGCCTAGGCCTCCTTCTGCTTCAATTGTGATAGGGTAGGGTGGATCTCATTAGTATGGGAAACCACTAACAGCCACTAGTGTCAAATAAGAGTTGCCTTTGCTAACTATTTCTGTGCACAGTCACACAACATGCTCTGAGTTTTCTCAATAAAACAGTTCCTTCCCAGGGGAATAAAGCTGCCTCTTCAAGGGGCCCCAATTTACATACACTTTCTCAACCATTTAAAGTGAAATCTCCTTGGAGCATCACTTCACTTCTAAAGAATCTTCCTTGTCACACTTCCAGTGAGAATTTCAATAATGATGAAATGAAAACTTCTACTTCAACAAGAGATGACAACTATATGTAAAGTAATTACCTTTTTACTTGTTTTTTAAATCGCAAAATTGACTTTAGATTTTGCATCACATTTGTTCATTTGCCATCAGGAAAGCAGCTGTGGTGCAAAATGTGTTATGGCCATGCAAATGCAATGTCCCACTGAAAGGCACCAGGGTATGTGCTGTGCACATCAAAGGAATAAAACTCATAATAGGAAAGTCAAGTATCTGGAAGCCTCCCTTTACTCTTTCATCATAAAACAGTTGGGAAAATCCCATAATGTGTTTTGTCCATTCTATTTCCTACTTTATACTCTGATATCAAGAAGAATGGCTACAGTGTAATTTGGTCCATTTAAGAAATAAGGTGGCACTATCCTTAGGATGTTAAAGATGCTATCTTGTTGTAAAGTATTTTAAATATCTGCACAAATTCTATTACTACTCATATCAAAATATAGGTATGTAATATTTTGCCAGTTTTTTTTCCTGAAGAAGACCAAAGCTGTCATTTAAGTGATGTCTTCAAATGTCCTGTTTCCTTTAAACTATATTTATAAGGTATGCCGAGAAAGAAAGACTTCAAGACTTTAACGTGCTTCCATAGCTAAAGGATTTAGTTGAGAAGGCAGGATGAGGGGCCGCAGGTGCCAGACATTGTGTAGAATTTGCACTTATGCTCCATTAATTGCCAGCATATCTTCCTCTCCCTTTTCCTCCCCTCCCTCCTGACTAAATCCCTCTGGAAAACAGCAGAGCAGCAGGCCCAGACTGGTACCCAGCAGCAACACCAGGAGCAGAAGTAGCCAATTACCCTCCAGAATACAAAGTGGGGGTAGGGGGAGCAAATGATGCAGTTACCTAGCAACCAGAAAGAGCAGAAACAGCTGTGTAGCAGGCCCGGGCTGGTACCCAGGAAGAAACAGGATAGCCAATTAGCACACTGTATTTAATGCTGATGTGGTTTCCTAGTAACAAGATGTACAAGTCTGTCTGTTGCATTTTCCCCCTCCCCTTCTCACATTTTCCTCAATCATGCACAGTATTACTATTTGCCCTAATTACTGTTTCTCCACTGCTTCCAGCGACCATTATTTTATCCCCAGAGAAATTGGAAGAACTCACGAAAAATCTTCTGTAATGACAGTATTTAGTTTCAAATTCAGTTTAGCTGTAAGCCTTGAGACACTAAACAACAACAAAGAATGAAAAAAACAAAAAGCCAGCAAATTGCCCTCTGCCTAAATTTATAAGTAGCCTATGACACCTTTTCTAAACGCTAATATTTACATGCAAGTGAAACAAAAAAATTTAATATATACCGTCATTTTGCCACACATTGCATTTTCAAATAGGGTAAATCCTCTGTGTACTTGAATTTATTCATATTGATTTTCTGACACTCTCTCCTGAACACTAGGAACATAAAACGTCTTATTACCTATATCAAGGAAGGGAGATGTATCTTTTGTTGCTCTTTTAAAAATACCAATACTAGTTTCAACAGGCTCATGACCAATTGAGAATTCAATATGAGGAATCATTATTTCCTTTCTGCAACAGACGTTCAGTACAGGTGAAGGATGTTGCATATCCCATAGCAAGGGGATTCAAAACACCACGTTATAAGTTCATAACCAAGCAACGAATTCCATGAAATGACATTAAATTACATAAACACACAAAATGAAGACAGAAACCTTTTAAACGGGACTACTGCATAGTTATTCTAAAATATTTCCTACCATATCTTGGTGCTCTTTACCCTCGGATACGTACCAGAGTCAAGCTTTGTCTTGGTTCTATTCATTAGGACACAGATAGAATCCCTACATTTTTTAGGGCATCTGCTAGACTCCTAGAACCACTCTCATTTAACACTGGCCTCCATATTAGAACAAACTATAGTCCTTATTACAAAACATCCCTGCTAGGAAAACAGCAAGGGCTCCAGAGAAAGATATTAGACACCCTAAGACACCTAACTAGCCAATACTCTACCATGGAGGTCAAGTTCTTTATTAACCAAAGATGGCTTCTGGTTTCCTGCCTGCAACAAAATGATAGATAGCTTTTATCATTTTTAGCTCACCTAGTGAAACAGATAAAACTATGATGGCCCAACAAAGTTGGGATTAAAACATCGTTTTACATTATTTGCCTGAAAACAATATGTACCACTTTACTGAATTCCATAAATGTTATAGTAATGGAAACGGGATACATTTTACAGGCAGAAACAACAAAAGAAGCCTCAGTATATGTTTTATAATACCAGATGAGTAGCTTAGAATATAAAAGGAGTTTTAACCTGTAAATGTACTTTATTTTGCAAACAAAAGAGGTCTTACATGAATGCAGATAACTTTTGAAGGGACGAAAAAAAAGATGTGAGGTGCAAAAAGAAGGGGGTATGCCAAGGAAGCTTGGTTTAGGACAAAGCTGGACTGAGGCTTCATAAGGAACCAGCAATCGGGCATTCTGATCTTTCCTCCCCTACAAGATTATGGGGTCCAATCCTGGGTTAGTCCCCAGCTCGCCTAGCTCCATAAATATATGGAGCTCCATAAATATATGTTGAAGGAGAAAGTAGGGTGAATTGAAATACGGAACAAAGCATGCTAAGCTTATTCTCATTGCAGACATTCTCAAATAACTGAAGTGCTTTCACCTCCATTATATAACCAACCATTGGTGACTGAACATGGAGACATTGCAGGAATGAGGAGTAACTCTATCAGTGGTTGGATGAATAACTAGCACACTAAAAAGTCACCAACTTCTAATTATTTTAAGTGATCTTGCCTCGACCAACATTTAGCTTAATAACGTCATGTCAATACATTAACAAATTGTTGAAAGGAAGCCACTTTTAGAAAATGTAGAAAATCCAGTAGCACAGGAGAGGTAGATGGGATGCTGCTGGAGTGAAGTGGGGGAATGCCATCCCAGTTCCCAACACTCCCCCATCATGTCTCCCTACCTGTTTACAGACAACTGAAATTCTATGAAGTTTCCCCTAGTTGAAGGTTAAAAAACTAATAATAGAAGATTAAAGTGTTATACACTGGTGGACGGATGTATAATCCACCGACCACAACAGTCTACAGTGTATTGCTACCAGATCCTTTGTGCTGTGAAGGACAGAGGAAGGCTGCAAGGCAGAAAGTGGCAGGGTACAGGAAGGGATCAGATATTAGGTTCTTAGGTGGGGAATGCAGAAGAAAAAGACCTGTATTTTAGAAAACAAGTTTGGCCAGGGCCATCCAATTTGCCTCCATCAGGGTGAAGACAAATAGAAACTGCCTGCCTGGAAAGCGTTAGGCGTTCTCCATTCGGTACCAGAGTACCAGAGCTTAGTGTCACATGACACATTCTGCCCCTGGTGGACCAGATTCCCAAACAGCTGCATTTACTCATCGGAACTAATTTCCTTATATGAAAAGTTTGTTTCCTGATGATCCGTTATCAAGGCTTCAACTGTAATTTCTACTACATTCAAGCTGAATATTTTTCAAAGAAAGACAGGTCATTTTAAAATTATTTTTTATCTGTCTTTATATTTTAACTTTTTAAAAAAGATGATCATTCAAAACACACTTGTTTAAAAAAATTAATACATGAGTTTCTTAAACTCTGTTTTTTTTTTTTCTAATTCAAACACAATCACTACATTATTGTTTCAACTTCAGGAAACATAGAAAATTTCTGCCTACTATCAATTCTTATAATGTCATCTTAGCCTTCACTCTTTACAAAGCTCCACAGAGCTTTCCTCAAACCTTCCTATATTAGATGTACAGGATAACCATGATCATGATGGTAATTAATACTACATTATAATAGAAACAGCCTCTGTACATTATCGATTTATTAAAAGGAACAGTTTTTCTAAAAGTTCACACTTGGCCTTCTCAATGTCCTTTTTTCATTTGCACAGACTTCTCATGACCCTCTTTTTTTCTTCTCTATCAAACAGAACTTGCCTACCCTTGAAACCTTAGAATTTATAAAATTCTATTACATCCACTGCCTTTTCTGAAATGAGATTCCTCTTTTCTCTTCTCCTTCCTCCCAGTTCCCCCACATCCCCCACCCAGGCTATATTCTCTTTTGAGATCAGGTTCCAAATATAATGATTTCATGAAACCGTATTTCAGGCTTTTGTGTCAAAAAGCAAGGTCCTGGGCAATAAGAGAGGGACTAGTGTATGTATAGTGGGTGTTCAAAAATATTGTTTATGATGAAATACTCATTAATTTCATGTTTTTCTTTCTCCTCCATTCTTATTTTAACATACTTATTTGCTTTGTGACTATCAATTATCCATTAAAAGGACATCTGGAATAGGCGTCCCACAAAGCCTACATTTATTATCATAGTATAATGATAAAATAAATGTGCTTGCTGTGTATATGCTGAGTTTAAGCCATGCTTCCCAATATACATTTACATTAATTTATCTTCATAAATGTTAGGAGTTATCACACTGCTAAATTATCATGCGGTAAAGTTTTAAGATTTTACTGAATCAGAAAATTCTCCCAGTGATTGTTTTTCACCACCTCACTTCATACCCTTTCTTTTCAAACTTCTCTTAAGCTCTTGAATATGCTAAATCAAAATGATCAAACCCTCCTATTCAGCTCCCTCCACCTTGTGAACTGAACATTTAACCCTTATTCTTGTTTCCATCCCACAATCGGGGTTTAATGAGTTTCTGCCTCAACACATGGATAAACTTCATTAGCAGCCATGTGTCTCGGCATATTAAAGGCCCTTTAATGTCTTAAAATTGCCCCATTTCAGTTGCTATTGTATAAATTCAAAGAATTCTTATCTATGGCACTAGGAGGTTGAAAGTGGTCGATGAACCCCCTACAGTTCCACACTGAGGTATTTAATTTTATCCTGCTGATATGCCTGACCTTGAATTAGGGCTTCTATTTATATAAATCACTATATTATCACATTGGCATCATTTAAAAAGATGAACAGCATCAATAAACACTCTGTCCAGAAGGAGAAAAGCGACTTGTTATCTCCAAATCTTCCATGCTGCCTCTGACTGCCGATGCAAGACCCTGCTTTCATTTACTGACCCATCACCGCCCTTTAGCACTCCTTCCCGAATGGACCACCCTGGTCTCCTTTGCTGGTCACTCCACGGTACAGTGCCTGACATCTATGGGCACTTAATACCTGTTCGCAGAAAGACTGAGGAACACAAACAGTAAATAAGAAGCAAGACAATCTACTGAGAAGGATGTAAGTCTATAGGTCAGGAGACATGGGTCCAATTTGATTTCTAACAACAGGGAGTTGCACAGCCTGAACTAAGTTACTTTTTTTTGGCGGGGGGGGTCCTCAGTTTCTCCCACATTGTGATAATAGTGACCTTTCTTATTTCATAGGGACAGAGTATTAACATTTGTCATTTTAATGCGTGAACTGAGACTGGCATGTCTCTCCTTAATACTAACGTTAAAAAAAATGAAAATAGTAACGACCATGAAATAGTAGCTTTATCAGTAATAATAATAGGCCTTGAAATGGAAGACCATTTCTTTGTAATTTCCTTGTACTGCTTCTCAGTCACCTGATGAGGCACTATGTTTAAGGACCCTCCTAATATCCACCTATTTAGAGAGGATATTTAGTTTTCATTGTCCATTTGTATTTAAACTATATGTTTTTAATTTCCTCTCAATAACGGGTTACTTTTTAAAAATTCATTTGACTTGTTTCCCCTTCATTAGTAAGCACAGAAGTTAAGAGCACTCCGACTGGAGCAATACTTTTTGGTGCAAATCCTTGCCCGACCATCTGTGACGAGCTGTGTGACACTGGGCAAATTACTTGACTTCTCTGGGTCTCACTTTCCTCATCTATAAAATAAGATGGTACCTATGTCATTGGGTTAGTACAAGGATTAAAACGGTTAATATTTGTAAAACATTTAGAACAATGTCTGGGACATAGCAAGTGCTTTGTATGTATTTGTTGAATAAGTAAAAATAAATTGTATTTCAAACTTTAAATGCCTTTCATTACATGTAGGACATAACACTTCTGTTTGCCTTTTGAATGCTACACTGGTCTTTTTGTTTGTAGTATTTTTAGTCACCTTTTCATCTGAAAATAAACTAGTTCCCTAAATTCTGATGAAACTTAGAGATTATGCCACTTTCTGATTCAGTAAGATAGGCCCCAAAGCAAATGTAAAATGCTAAGCAAATTGCACATTTGTATTACTTTTCCACCTGAAAAGCATCCTGTTACACTGTTCAGTACAAAATCTAGAGAATGCTTATCACCACCCATGGTTTAGGTGACAGGAACTTCAGTCTAGAGAGAGAGTCCTCCAAGCAGCACATAAAGAGAACATGGCATCTTCACATCTCCCTTCACTGCGACCAAGAATCAAAGATCGAATGACTGGCCGTTGTCCTGACTTTTCCAGTATGACTCATGCGTAGTAACATAAATGTGGACGTGCCTTTATATGCATTTTCAAATTTGAAAAGTCTGTTCACTTAGCACAAAGCACCATTTCAATGAAAGGTTTTTATCTCTTCTCAGAAGTAATTAAGAAGAAATGCAGAAAATACTTCTTTCCTTTTTTACATAGAAACTATTAAGATGTTTTAAAATTTGATTTTTGCTAAGAATGAGGATGAAGTTTTTTTTTTTTTTTTTAACATTGGAAGTGAAGGTTACCTTTCATCAAAATATTAAGGATTATTTAGCTGACTCAAGAAGATGAATACAACTATGATCACAATGGTAGAATTTGTGAGAAAGAAAAATATATGAAGACCAGAAAACAGAGTAGGAGAGAAAGGTCTGCAATGGCTTGGCTGCTAAGAACATTTTTACGCTCATGCCAACACTAAGTGCTCTTCCAATGAATAAACCATATGTCCGTTTAAAAAATATTTTTATTGTTTTTGAGACAGCGTCTCGTTCTGTCACCCAGGCTGGAGTGCAGTGGTGCAATCTCGGTTCACTGCAACCTCTGCCTCTGGGGTCAAGCGATTCTTCTGCCTCAGTCTCCTGAGTAGCTGGGACTACAGGCGCCGCCACCATGCCCAATTAATTTCTGTATTTTTAGTAGAGACGGGTGTTGGTCAGGCTGGTCTCGAACTCCTGACCTCAGGTGATCCACCTGCCTCGGCCTCCCAAACTGCTAGGATTATAGGCGCGAGCCACAGTGCTCGGCCCTTATGTCCATTTCTATACGCTTCCTTTCACTAAATCCTGCTACTTCATAATATTCCCTTTGTCCCAGTCCTCGCCTCATCATCCTGCACCTCCAGCTCAGTACCCCCATCTCTAACTTTACTTCCTTGGGCAACCCGTGTTTGTGCCCTAGCTACCAATGTGAACATCTGCTATCTTAAAAAATAATAAATAAAAAATCACCTCATTGCCTAATATCCTCCAGGGCAAAAATTTTGAAGGATTCAGCATCCTCAAAAAACAGCCACAGAAGGAAAAAAATGCATATCTTTTTCAGCTCAGTAAATTCTATCTATATAAAGATTAAATGAATAACACCTTAACAATTATTCAATGCAAGCAAATCCATGTTACCAACATGTATTGTCTTCCTTTATGCATATAAGAGGAAGACACACACATTTTATTTTACTTCGTTTCTTCACTGTTTCTCCTTTGCAATGTATTACCACATAGAAGAGATACAGCATGTATCTGCAACTGTAGAGAATAAAATGCAAATATTTCTTTCTCTGGGATGGTATTCTTATCTACCTTTTTTTCCTGTATCAAAACACCTCCCCAACTGGAAGATAAGAAATATTTTGACTGAATTAAAGTGAGTCCTGTGTTAAAATAGCTTGCCTGAATCCAACCAGAGCCCATTTTAAAAAAAATCTTCATTTCCACATTTGGTCAGCAGCTCTCCCAACTCCAGGCCTTATATCAGCAGCCTCTTTCCAACCTGAATTCCCATCTCCATATACCTTTGCCCTTGAGCTTTTACCAGTCCATTTCCTTTACATGTTTGCACTTAATTTGATTCCATCCTTCATGCTTTCTTCATTATTCTTAGTTCATCTACACCACATAAATTATCACCTTTGTTTTCAGTTCCCCATGTGCTCCAATTCACACCAATTCCAAATAAATACTTCTGATTCTCATCCATTTAATCCAAATTAATTCATATTATCCCCACCCTCCATCCCTATCTCTACCTTCCCTTTTATCTGTTTCTCTTTCTTGTAGCACCTACTTTCCCTTCTATGCATGTCTCTGAGGAAGGTTTTACAGGCAAAATGCTTCCGTGGATGCAAGGCAACTGCTTACTATGTTGTGGGAGGAAAGCCATGATCTTTCTGCCTTATTGCCAACTTCCATGGGCTAATGCTTGCATGTCTGGTTTATCCTCCATAACTTGTGTCCACAGGTGTCATCACCCCACATCCCATTGATAACCACTGGCAGCAAGAGGGAAAAAGCTTCTTGCTGTTTTACGGTATTTAACTTTGGCTAACTGGCTTATTTCTGGCTTACAAAGCTGTTATTTCACTCAATCATCACTAATATCAACAACAATAGTAATAGCTATAATCAACCCCACTACTATCTGTAATGAGTTCTTACTATCTATCAGGTATTTTGTTTTTTTACAAGTATTTTACAGATATCTGCTCATTTAATATTCAAAAAAACTAGGAGGTAGACACAATTGTCTCTATTGTAGAAATGAGGTCATAAATCTAGGAAGCGAAAGTGTGAGGACATTAACCCAAGTCCACCTGATCACAAAGCTCAGCTCTTAACTGCTTTGCAATACTGCTTTTCTAATAATGCTGGTGCCTCCCTGAGTGAATTCCCTATAGGAGTCTTTCCACTTCAGTCCAACGTAAGGCAAGTAGTTGCAGGTGCCAGGTAACATAATGAGCTCCACCTTGGTAATCACTCTGAGTAGACAATGCTCAAAAAAACAAAGCACCAAATAATGCATCAACCCTAACAGTCACCCTCCTGACATCTCTGTTGGAAAGAGGGGATAAGAAAGAAGAAGAAAACGCTCTGGACTCCCTAAAAAGAATCTCTGCTTTCCCAGAGCTGTCCAGCCTCCATGCTAAGCAGGATGTGCCCTTAGTGCCAATAATTCAGAAAGTGTCCATAATCATGAACTCCACAGCCCCAAGACAACACAACATTCTTGCCCTTTTCTGCCTTCTCTGGTTTCCTGGAGGGGCCAGGAGATGAGTCATGCACTTCAGCCTGGGAGCACTGCAATGTCTTTCCAATGTCTTGCCATTACTTTACTCATTGACTTTAGAAACAAATATCAATAAAAACTACCTTCAGGACAATATCAAAGAAGCAAAAACCGACAATAGCATGAAGCATTAGCCTTGGCGTATGTGGAGTGGTGAACTGGAACACAAATTCTGATGAGAAACCATGAGTGGGTCTCCACCTGAGCCACGGGATATAATCATTATGTTAGGAGACTGTCCCATGAACCAAGCAAGAGCCACACAGGAAATTAAGTTCAGAAGTAGAGCAGTACAGGCCCAAGTCCTGGTGTGCAAGGAAGTAATGTCAGTCTTCATTCTCCCATGGGAATAACTCTGAGGTTCAAAACAGTGATTTCCTCTGTCACACATTACGTATTCGAACTTCAGAAAGTTCTTCTCTACCACACAAAAACAGTTCATAGACCTCCAGAACATTAGAATTGAAAGGGGCCTTAAGAGTCAGATTGTTCAACAGATGTGGACAATGCGCTCTGGTGAGGTAAAGGAATAGGCTCAAGGTCACAGAGCTAGATAGTGGCAGAGTTAGAACTAAAGCCCAGGTTGTTCTGATTTTCCAGTCAACAATCTCTCCCCTGCACACTTCTTTGGTGGCACAGCCCAGAAGGCCCCCCAGAGCACCAAACACTTTCCCTAGCTCATATGCCATCACTGATTTCTCTCCAAGAATGCTTTTCTACTTCCACTTACACCTTTGGGGATTTTCCCTATTCAGCTCGTGGAACGCAAACAGTATGCAAAAACCACACAGGTAGCACACTGATGGAGAGTCACTTAAAAGCCACCAATCACAGTAACTGCTGCTAGCATCCTCGTAGCTCAGGAAGAGACACCACCCCTAAGCTCCAATCTCAAAGCAGAGAACAAAGACCAGTTCCAAGAAAAATACAAGTCTCACTCTTTTCTGTGTAAACCCCACTTTTCCAAATTATCCCATTGCTCAAAAGATCAACATGATTGGAACTTAGGGGTGGTGTCTCTTCCTGGGCTACTAGGATGCCCTGAGTAAAATACACAATCCCCATCCCTCCCCTACCCGCGCTTACCACACACATAGCAATGTAATCACTTTAGCAACTTCTCAGTAACAAGCTCATTAAAAAGCAATTCTGCCATCTCTCCATAAAGCACGCGCCAGAGAACAATGCAAAAGAGGAGATGCCAATTAATTATAGAATGATCACATCTAATGAACTCTGAAACCCTCCTGCTGTTGGTGACTTTGATGAAAAATCAGGATGCTGGGAAGAGAGTGAATAGGGACACCCTGGCTACCTTGTTTAACTGCGAATGCTTTTAAATGCATCCTCAGACCCCAGTGTTGATCAAAACTGTGGAGCTACACTCGCAAAACAATGCAAAGTGTCAGGAAAGCGACAAGTGTCTGTGTCACAAACAGCTACGAGTCACTGCCAGGGCCCCCTTCAGCCATCCTCAGAACTGTGTGATTCTATGCTGTGGTTGGCACTGTAGGGACAAACCCACGTCCTGTGCTTGGGACATCTTGAGATCTTAAGGTAACAAGTGAGTCATTCTTTGTCCCTACCTGGGCCCTCCCGCCTGTCTATCACCTCCTCATCAGCAGGGATGCCACTCCTCAGAACAAAGAGGAGCCCTCCCACATGAGGAGGCTACAGGAGGGGAAAGGAGAAGAAATCACGTGCGGCCAACTTGTACCACTACCTGTGTGAGTCCTCTGGTGGGCCTTTAAGTGGGAGCTTTTTGTATAAACTTTCCGGCACCCGTTAAACTGACAGCGGTGAACCCTCTTCTTGTTTTCGGGACATGCTTCAGCCCCTAGCCCTCCTTGGTCACTGTCGCTCTGTCCACTCTTAACGGCCCCGGCAGCCGTCACGGCTGCTGCAGCTGTTGCGACCCCTCCCACCTTTACAGAGCTGAGAGCAGCCTTCTTGGCCACCAGTTTCAACGTCACCGTGCCGTCCACGGCAGAGAGAGTTTGTGAGGTTTTGACCAGATGGCGGCTGAGCTCAGGGGACGATGGGGGCGTTAATGAGGTCACTGCGTTGAGCTGGGCCTGGTTGACGGCTGTGTAGCCGTCTAGAGAAGAGCTGGCCGGCTGGAGGCTGAGGCAGGTCTCAGATAGCAACTTGTCCCGAGAGAGCAAGATGTCCACTGCTGAGCTCTTCTCACAGATGGCCGCTTCCACGGGGAGCAGCAGGGGGTCTAAGCGACGGAAGCTTTCCTCAATGCACGGGGGAGGGGAAGCGTGGAGGAAACAGTCCAAGTCCTCACCAAAGGTCTCTGAGATCCTCCTGGGCTCCGTCTGTAGGTAGCGTTCCAATTCAAGGCATGTCTGCGAGAGGAAGAACGAGGGAGAGAAACAACCATCAGAGGCACAGAACACCATGAGGCCACACGTTGACAGGCAGAGGGGAAGGTGCAGAGAGATTGGTTTCATGGCTTATATCAGAAACACTTTAGTAGAAGGTCTGACCTTGTTATTTATTCTCTGAATACCTCTGAAGGGTTCATAAGGGTCACATCACATGATTTAAATTACTCTAGCTGAAGGAGAACAAGAGCCTCAGAAGGACTATCTCATACCTTCGAGATTCCAGAGAACATCAAATGATGATCTCTTGCCCCTCAATCCAATTCAGAAGGTAAGACGCTCCAATTCCCCCTCTAGAAATTCTCATGCAAGCAAGAAGCAAATAGAAACAGGTAAGGTTTTCATACTAAGATAAGACTTCCCAGAGTCCAACTTCATTATTCAAAATAGACTTGAGCACATCGCACAAGTCAGTCAGTTTTCCCACTTGCTCTGAAGAACAAGCCATGTTCACTCAAACTAAGAGGTGACCTCAGTAACAATCAATCAACAGCAAGCCCTGCCTTGGGGATGGATTCCATAACCAGCAGGAAAGAATATTGTTCTAAAGAATGTCTACCATAAAACTTTTGAGGCACAAGACAAAACCCTTGTTGTTTATAGCAAGTCATTTCAAATACAATGCTATATACTTTGTGGCAAGGGGCATAAATCCCATTTCAATGGTTTAGTGTCTCTGACTACATGATAAAAATACATTCAAACATAGCTATTCAGACCACTTAAAGATAGGACCCAATATATTTCAACATAAAATTTTCACCTGGTAAAGAAACAGGGGAGAAGAACCAAAAAGTTTAGTTTCAACAAATCTTCATCCATGGCACTCATAAGTTTTTGTAAGATGGGGGAGTGCTTTTATGGCAAAAGTAGATATTTAAGAAGTTTGTATTCTAATGCCCTCCTCACTCAAAAATCCTAAAATTCCAGAATCTTGTATAAAACTATGTTGCTAACTTGTACTATCAGCTCAATTTGCTCTATCTTCTGGATTCAACAAAGAACCACTGATGGCAAATTTAAAATGTGACTAGCTCCAAATTTACTGCCCCCGTAAAGCTCCTATGTTTTCAACCAATGTTCTGATTCTAGGCGTTTATTATATTAAGAATATATTTTAATGATATACCTAGTAGTGTTGTATCTGTCAAGGATTTTATTTTGGTGACATTTCAAAAGACTGGTTTTTAATCACACTTCTGGTAAAACTCTGCATTACTGAATAAGAAAATCAGATTTTTAACTGTGAATCAGCTTTGGGTCTCACTGTTGATTTTCAATGGTAAGAACTAATGAATGGTTTCAATCTTCATTCAACACTCATGTCACAAGTGTTCATTCAACTACTGTGCTCACAGCAAGGTACAAGGCTTTGTATGTGGTAGAGGGAGAAGATACAGCAGTAGATCCATGTGATGCAGGTATAGAATGAAAAACCACAAGCTAAAAATTACATAAATTCACATAAAAATATGATACCAAAAATAGTATAAAATGTGTTAAGTTCTTAGGGGCTGAGTGGACACCGAATTCTATACTCTATAGTAATGTAGTATGAATCAAGGAAAGCTTAGTGGAAAAGTAAGTTTTGATTCTGTTTTATTTATTGGTTAAATAATAGCTCTGACTCAGTAGCTTCCCACCACTCTATGTTCGAAACCAATATGATGACCTTCTCAGGTCTAGAAATATGAATTATCCTCACTTGCTTCTTTTCTGAACTCCACTTTTCAAAAGTTTCCCCTTCTGTATTCCATCTCATTGCTAGAAATTATCACTTACATTTCTCCAATATTGAAGCCCTCAGTCTTCGCTCCATTCAGTTCATTTCTGAATTATAAGATTCTACTCCTGAAATCTCCCTTAAATTTCTTCTTCCCTTTCTGAATTATCACCTACCAAGCACAGTGCCTGGCACCTAACAGGTACATAATGTCTGTCAAAGACAAAGCCCACCTTATACTATTACTTTGATCATTCTACCTCTTCTACTCTTCAAAAGCCATCTTTGAAACCCTACCCTGTACCATGCTGAGGGGGAAATCTTAGAAATGACACTAATACGTATCTCTGGGAATACAACTGCAATGCTTCTTGAGCTTTGCCCAAACAGCAGTACCAGATCTTTGAGACACAGATATGTTTTAGGTAAAAATCAGGATGCCTGGGCAACATAGCAAGACCCTGTCTCCACAAAAACTAGAAGAAAAGTAGCCGGGCACAGTGGCTTGTGCCTATTGTCCCAGCTACTCAGATGGCTGAGGTGGGAGAATCACTTACGCCTAGGAGTTCAAGGTTGCAGTGAGCTATGGTCGTACCACTGCACTCCAGCCCTTTGGGCAAGACAGCAAGACTCTGTTTCTACAAAAAAAAACAAAAACAAACAAAAAAAAACCCGCTGACTCATGGGGTATCAGATGTCCTTGAGGTAGTTCCCTGCCTCCTCTACAATGACTTTTACATACTCAATCATCAGTGCCTGTGCATAGAGTTTTTGTATCCACTTCTTTACATACTATCCAGCTCAAAGATGGAAAAGTCACTAAGAAATTGTAACTATTAGAAGGTTCAGATCTCTTCATATTCAGAGTTCTGTGGGGCTGAGATATTCTAAATACATTTACACACTCTTCTGGGCGGATTAAGTAACTTATCCAGTATGCCCTGGTGTGAATTGCAGGAGCACATGAGTCATATTCATGATGTAAAGATGGAGAGACACCTGATCACTAAACTGTGGAAAAATCTGGACCACTTCAGAGTGGCTATAAGTTGCAATCCTAATACAGGGCATTCTTATTCCTTCTGAAAATTGAAGAAGTGTAAGTACCCATTAGGATGTACAGGACGGCCCTGTCAAATCATTATGAAATGATTGCTGTCTTAGGAAATACACTTATATCTGCTGGAGATGAAGTTTAGGTAGAGGGGAAGATTTTGTCAATTGGAAACCAGGGTGAGGTGGTTAAAGACTTTTCTCATCACGAGTAATGGAGATTAAAATGTTAAGGACAAGGAGGATTCTATTATTAGATTATTTCCAAGTCAATGAGAACATTTATTTCCAACATTGTTTGTAAATGATTATGAGAACTCTCATAAGAAATGTCCATGATAGGCTGGGCACAGTGGCTCATGCCTGTAATCCTAACACTTTAGGAGGTCGAGGTAAATGGATCAATTGAGGTCAGGAGTTTGAAACCAGCCTGGCCAATATGATGAAACCCCATCTCTACTAAATATACAAAAAATTAGCCAGGTGGGGTGGCGTGCACCTGTAATCCCAGCTACTCGGGAGACTGAGGCATAAGAATCACTTGAACCTGTGAGATGGAGGTTGCAGTGAGCCAAGATTGCACCACTGTACTCCAGCCTGGGCAACAGAGCAAGATTCTATGACTAAAAAAAAAAAAAAAGCCCATGATGTTTAATGGGAATTGAGGTATTAGTATTTCCTCATGGATTTTAATATACACACACATACATATATAGAGAAATAAATGTGTGTATGTATGTGAGAGTATACATACATATATTTCCTAACTCCATCCGCTGAAAGAGGCTACAGGCAAAGATCAACCCCAGTAGCAATGAGCACACTTAGCCCAGGGATCTTGGTTTCTAAATATTATTATCTAATAAAGGGAACCAGGACTCCCTAGATAAATAGTCGTCTGAAGGGCTGGAACAATGAAAATAAAAGTTGAGCCTAGAATATCATTGTGGTACCAAAATATGAGGATGCGCTCATAAAGTGATGAAGTCATGTCAGAAAGACTCAGAAGCCAACTTAAAGGAGTTCTCAATGGCCAAATGAATAATATTAGGTTATAATTCATAAAATAAATATCCCTGAATCCATACTGATATAAATAAATAACTGAAAATAAATAAATAAATAATAACTGAATAAATTAAAAGACGGAAGGAAAGGGTCAGTTCCTCATTACAGTAAAATTGTGATTCAAAAACACAGAAGGAATGATGGAAATAGAAAATCACCATTAGGCAAACAGCAAAATAATAATGACTACAAGTAAGAATTATTACCAATGGATGCTAAAACCAGTAGACAGATGTATGATGAGAAACAAGGTATCTGCCTTGTCTCAAAGAATCCACCCAACAAAATATTTATTAATTACAAAGATAAAAATAATAACTTTACAGTGGAGAAACCTGCAAGAAACCACCTTAGCCATATGATCAAAGTTAGCAGCACAAGGACAAGTAATACTGATCACATGTACCTCTGATATGATATGCTGACAAGGGTACAATATTATTCTATGATATTCCTGTCAAAATGGATAACCTCAATCTAATCACAAGAAAACAGACAAATTTAAATTGAGGACTATTCTACAAAGGAAATAGCCAGTTATTCTTTAAGTGTTGGGTCACAAAGAACAAAGAAAGACTGAGAAGCTGTCACAGACTGGAGGAGAATGAGGAGATATGGCAACTAAATGCAATGGACCCTGGTCTGGATCCTGACCCAGTAAAAAGGACTGGTGAAAAAAATAATGTAATTCAACGGAAGTGTATGGATTAGTTAATGGTATTATATCAATGATAACTTCCTGGTTCTTATAATTGAACTATGGCTGCATAACATTAGGGGAAGCTGGACAAACCATATTTGGTAACTCTATGTACTATTTCTGCAACATTTCTGTAAGTCTAAACTAACTTCAAAAAACACACAGAGAGAGACGAAGACCATGAGCAGGCTAAAAGTGTCCCTAAACTGTAAATCTGGATATAGAGTTCAAATGTTTTTCCACCAGAACCAGAGATTTACTCTGTTTGAATGATACTCGTGCCAGCAAACTCCAAATCTGCGTCAGCAGATGTCAGTTTAATGACATAAATTACTCCTGTCTGGCACTCACCTTGGAGGTACAAGGCTTCCCTCAGCCTGACCTAACCATACAACTTAAGGCTTGAGCTACTGGATCAACCCCCAACCCCTAAAAAATTCATTACAGTCAGCAATGGGAAGAAAATGTTCCCGAGTGCAAAGTGATTTTCCTCTATATTGATGAGTCACAGATGAGCTTTGTGAAGACTCTCTTGATATCTCAACTTTGAAATGCATGGCTTCGCCTAGCTTCCTAATAAATATCACCTGAAATTCATATTGAACTGATCATCTTTAAACCTTTTTAAATACTCTCTTCATGCTTTTCATAGCCTTCTTACTTGTTGCAACACACTTATTAAAAGTAATAATCCAAGACCTAGTTAAAAAATAATAGACTTTAAACCTATTACTGCCTACTACATCTATAATTTTCCTACGAGGACCTGACTTTTCCTCTCCATTTGTTTAGTCAATCATTTGTTTGTATCAGTATGAATTCATTTTTATTTTATTCTATGGATTGTAATCCACTATCATCATTATTCATTTTTGTTGCTCAGAGGCAAAAGTTTCCAGAGACAGAAGTTGAAAGAAAACAGAATAACTCAAGTTTTGTGGTACATATTAAGTTTATCAAAATCTCTCTGCTGCTGCTGGCAAGAGGTAGTTACTTTCACAGCCTTGAGAACAATATAAGACACTTGGTCACATATGGGCATGATGCCAAGGTTACCAAATGGCTTCTGTTCAACCTGTCTTTATCTCATCATCAATTATGTGAAACCTGCCAGTCAGGATTGCAAACATCTCCTATCACTTTGACTATTTCCCCTAAAACCCTTACTTAAAGGGTTTCCTTCACCTGTTTTTCTTGTCCTTACTTTCCCATGCCTATATGCTTGAAACAATCTTCCTTTCACCTTCCCTCCCACTCATCGTTCTTTCATTCAAAGTTCAACATAAAGTCTACCCCCTTCAGGGAGCCCAGTCTAGGAAAAAATGGAGTCAAGAAAATTCGCTGACCGTCAAGTGTTGAAAGACACCCCTCTTCAACCCTGGACAATTAAACAGTATTTCCAAAATGAATCTTAGAGTCCACAGATTGGTGGGATGTCTGGTTTATTAAGATCATGGTTTTAAGAGCAATGATATTTCTTACATCATATGTTCCTAAACAGTAAAGTTAAGTGGTTAGAGCTAAACCTCTACCTCTGTTTTCTCACATGGCAGATATGTCTAAGTGTTTGAAGTGATGGAGAGTTGTAAGAGTTAGAACTTTCTGAAAAAAGGAGCTAGCATCGTCTCACAACTCCCATCCATTGCAACCACTATAACTACAACCATGTTTAGTTGGGGCAGACTGTAGTCCAGGCTCTTCACTGCCATCACTTTTCAAACAAATTATCTGGAATGTAAAAGGTTCTAGTTTTTATTTGTGTCTTTTAATTTGAACATAAGACAAAACCATTGGTATAATATTTTTGCTACCACCCAATAACTGTGCCTCTTTGGGTAATTATTGGGAGTCTCTGGATCCATGTATATTCAAGTTAGTAAGTAAAACAAATTTAAAGAAACAAAGAAATTGCAATTTTCTAATGACTTTTTCTGGTACACAGTCAATGAAATAAAAGGCCACCAACTACAGTCAATGTTTCTAATCAATTTTCAGTCATTTGTGGTCCTTTAGCCAGCTGCCCTTAATCTCAATCATTCCACCTATCTCGCCTAAAAGGGCCAAGAGTTAAAAGTACAAAGAGATTAAACAAATTGGGGAGATAATGCAGATACAAAAGCATGGGAAACTGCAGCTTTCCACCATGTGGAAACTTGCAAAGTCATGCTCCCTCTGAGATCAGATCTGGACCTGAATGATGATGATGATGGTGGTGGTGAGGAGGATGATGCTTCTGGTGAGGAAGGGATGGACTTTGGTTCCCAGAAAGAATGTTCACCCAAGTAATCGCACAAGCAGGTAAACTACACTTGGCTGCCCACGGGAGCCCCTTTCTGACATTTATTGTGTGGTTTTCGTCATGTGGTATTAACCATGGTGTCACGGTCCCCAAAGAGTTTGAAGTAAAGAAAGAAACAAACCCCTTGCCTTTCTCCTGGGAGGGTCCCAAAGTTCAATTCGTGTTTTTGTGCTTTGAAATCTTCAAACATCCCAGAATGGAAATTCAGAGTGACACAAAACAAGCTACTTACTGTTAGGAGGGAAATGTGGGCTTCTTTCTTCAAGCCACCTTTAAAATACTCATTCTTTTCCAACTTATTAGATGTGTTTACTACATATCACTTTTTAGCAAAAAAGACAGAATCTCTGACTCCGGAAACCAACCTGAAAATCTGGATTGCAAAGACTGATATTGATGGGAACTTTGTGACGCTCTTTCTCTTCAAAGAATGATATGATGTAATGATTCCGACACATTTCTAGGCTTTCAAAATTAAGTCAGAATTGAAAGACAGGAAAGGATGTGGGAAGCATGGCCAGGGAGATCTGGTCCATTTTTGTCAGGAGTTGGAGGAGGAGGAGAAAGATGTACTATGCTTAATAAACTCAGGAAGTCCATCAGAGAATCTCAGATTCCAAGCACCTGAACTTTGTTGCCTACCTTTCTGGGTTTCAACATTGTAAATAGGCTTGAGGAAGAAGGCGGTGACACTGAATCTACCTCATGGCAGAAAGGATAAATAAACCAGTGCAAGAATCCACCTTGTGAGACCTAGAAAGTGGTTCCTAACAAGATATTAAGCACATGTTCACTTTTTCTTGACTTTCATGACCAGGAAATATTAGGAGAGAATGAATTTTGTCTAGAAAATGTGGATAATCAAGTAGACAGTATGAGTGAAAATCTTACTGAATTTTTTTAGCTATTAGCTTAAAAGAAAACCCACATCAATAGCACACCCCAAAAGTACAATAGTGTTACACATTACTGTCAGGATTGCTGAACTTCATGAAATAACCAGGGGACTACGACAAATGCTAAGACTGCATTGCTTTTGACTTTCTCACATTGACTGGTTGCTGGAGCTGAAACCAAGTTATATATTTCCCTCTGGTAATTTGTAAATTTTGAGAGACAATGCTGTGAAAACTAATTTAATTCTAAACAAACATGAAAGTTGAAAAATTTCTATCAAAACCCCTTCTGTGTTTCTCTTCTCCTATTTTCAACAAAGAAAATATTTGTTTGTATATGTTTCCTTGGGGAGGTGGGTGGTGAAGGGGAGAAAGGAGACAAGATTAAAGGCCTGGGGAGAGGGTGATGTCTTTGAAATTACTTTCCCCAGGCACATGATGCAAGGCAGCCTCAAATACCCCTTTCATCTTCCAAGGATTCCTTAGTTGCAGTGCATAAAAGAAATTCCCAAAACAACTCAAATCTAAATTAACTGTCAAAGTGAGCTTTAAAGTCACATAACCTGGGCAGAGCTGGTAGCTGTGGCCCAGGCCTCACACCCTTTGAAGGAAGGCACTGGGTTCCCCTACACTTCCAACAACTTGGAAATGCACTTTCCTCATTCATAATGTCTGTGATCCTCAAAATTCAATGCAACCACTAGGGACATGATGGCCCATGCACAGAGAGGCTTCTCTAACTTGGTTTCGAGTTGTTTTTCCAGATGTTACTCTGCAGAACACACTGACTGGGAATCTATTGGCCTGGCCTCTACCCACAGTTGCAGGGAGCCCTTTAGAAGAGTTGCTCACTATTACTTGGCCACTGGACTATACCTAAATTCCAGCTTCTGAGTAGTAAAGAGACAACACTGCTCATGCAGAGCTGGGGCCTAGAAGATGCTCCTGTATGCTATCCCCTCATCTCCTGTGCCCTCATCTCCCAACCAGGCCCCTATTCAGGTTGGCACACACTGGTGGAAATCCCATTTGTCACATATAGATTGAAAGCAAGTTGCATTAGATGGCCCTGCTTGGGTCATTACACTTCCACGGACAAAATGAAATTCACACCTCAAAGAGTCAATAAAAAATAATCCTACCCATACTACTGGTAAATGCAAAGGGCTAGATCTGGACTGAAAGTGAGATTTAAGAATGAGAAAATGCAGGAGAGACACTCCAATGGGAAAAACCCATCACAGCCCATGACAATGGCAACTAGTCGGTCCCTGCTCTGAAAGGAGAGGACTCTAACCAGTTCATCAAGAGCCCAAGGACTTGGGAGGAGGCCTCTTTTCAAAGGAGTGATGGCTTCCCAAGAACAACAATGGCCCTGTCGCTTTTTCAGCTTCCCATTAATTTTCCATAAAGAGCAGTTTTCTTGACGAGCGCTTGTGTCAGGCAGGGCCTGATGCTTCAGAAACCTGTAATTATTCTTGGCTCCCCACCCCCTACAGCCTCTGCACCTGTGTCAGTTCAAGGCACCAGCTGGCCATGTCTTGCCTCCTGCCTCTTAAGAGGGGGAGGGGGGGAGCCATCATTGAAAACCCAAACTCACATTACTCGCCTCTTCTTCCAAAATGCAACAACAAAACAAAAATTTTAAACTCACCAATCTCATTCCTTCCCCCAATGTATCTTGCCAAAGGAAACAAATAAACATTAATTGGCTAGAGAGCCCTCATTCAAACCAAAATTACTGAAAAACACAGTAACAGGGAAAGGTCTGACAAGGGATTATTAATCCTGTTTTACAGCCCGCTCTTATGCACCCCCACCCGCTCCTGTTAACTTTGCACACACACTCACACACTCTCCTCAAACTCCCTGGGCCCCTTTACACTCAGAGGCCAAGATGGGAACATGCCGAACCAGTTACATCATCTCCCCTTCCTCTCCCAAATCACTTGCACAGGCTGACTCAGGCTACTGGGATTTTTTTTTTTTTTTTTTTTTTTTTAAAGCAAACTCATTTTGTTGGCTCCCTCCTGGAACATAGTTATCTCCTTTTCAGTTGGGTTAATTAATATACCCTTCCCCTACCCCCATAAAAACACACAGACACATACGATTACTTCTTGTACTCCAAAGCACAGCTGCACACGTGTACAATGTTCTGTCTCTCCCTCGCAGCTTGAATTTCCCAAGAAAAACAGGTTCAAAGCCCACTGGGGCCTCAGTGGCAGATGCAATTTAGTGACTGGGAATCATAGAGGATGCTTTCAAAATGGAGAGCTTTAAGGAACTTCCACTGTGGAATGTTAAAGACAAGGTGGGGGCACTAGGAGGAATGTATGTTCTACTCAGAATGCATAAAATGGCAGCCAAAAACATAATGAAGTCAAGCCCTAAGCTGTTTTTCCTGACATGGATGGTTGTTGTACTTTTACTTGAGATACTTGGGCTTGATTTCCCACAATGTTTAAGGTGGCTGTGTGGGTGTGCCAAGTGCTGCTCACCCCAGTTAAAGAAACAGACTGGCCATTCGCACACTGAGAGGCAGAAGAACAGGAGCCCAAGCATTGGCCCTGGAGCCAGACTGCCTGGGGCCAGTATCAGGTTACACTACGTACTAGTTCAATCCCCCGGGAGAAGTTAATTAACCACTCTGTGCCTCAGTGTCCTCACCTGTAAAGTGGGGTAATAGTACCTACAACGCAGGAGCATTGTAGTTCAATCAATTGATATACGCCAAGTACTTGGAAGGGCCTGGCATGCACACTCTGTATGTTGTAGCTATTCAATAACTAGTGTTATTTTTCATTACACTTCCAAAGATATAAAGAAACCTATTGAGGGCATGGAGATGGAAAATAAAAAATACCAAATAAGTATCCAGGTGAAGTAAACCTGCTGGATATAAAAGTGTAAGTAAGCAGGGGACTCTGAGTTGGGAAGATCAACCCTGACTAGCTGGGTGACTTTAACTTCAATGGGCTGTTTTCTCATCTACCAGCTGAACTTCTAGGGGGCCGCTAATCTGGAATTCTATGATGAAGTGAAACAGTAATAGGAGAGTGAAGACTGAACAGTGAGAAAGGCTCATTCAGCACAAGTTCAGAGGAACTGATACATAGCTCTGCTGTCACTGGGTGGTTAAAAAAAGAAAAAAAAAGAGTTTGGAGAACCTGGAAGAAAGTGAAGAACCTGGAAGAAACCTCCTCTGACAGGGACCTCATGGCCTTTAATAAAAGCCCTAAGACATTCAATAATCCATGTTTACAGGATGCTATGAAGGTTTAATTTCCTGCTTCACCATGGATATAAGCCTCACAGCATCTAAAATGTAAACTTCACGAGAATGTGACTCCTCAAAGATACCAGACCTGTGCCTAACTTGCAGCCGGCTTCAAGCATTTATCAAATGAATGAATGAATGAATGAGTAATTGAATCAACTCTCAAACAAACAATCGAAGTGAAAGTCAACAGTGATCACAATCCTAGGTAGGAAGAGATTCAAGAGTATCACAAAAGCCAGAAATTCTTCCTTCTTCACCAAAGGAACATCAGAAGCAGTGTGTATGAGTTTATTACCAACATTTCTGGTAGCACACGTCAGTATTTTCAGATTTAACTATAGGTGTTATTTACTTGTCTCTAATGTTTTTCATTTGAAAAAAAAAATGTAAATGCTTACTGTCTGGGACAGATCTGGATTTCTAAACGGAGAGGCCAATTTACGTTCACAGGGTAGCCCTGAAAGTATGCACCTGTGTGGGAAGTAAAAGTTGTCTCCTTGCCCTGGAGAATGCCCTCTCCCTCTGCCACTTCCTCTTTTCTCCTCTGGCCTCCAGAAACCACCAGGAAGAGAAGCAATTAAGACGAGTGAAAAACTGTCATGTTTTATTGGTGAAAAGAACTCTGGCCTGGGAATCAGGTTCAGTGCCTCCCTTTTGCACACCACCCCTCCCCTTTCCAGCAAACTACTGAATCTGAGTATTCACTTCCTTCCCTGAAAAATGGATGAACCACACTCTCAAAGACTCCTTCTGGCTCAAACTTCTTGCTGATAATCCTTCAGTGGCCTATTGTCACTCTCAGTTCCTTACCACGGCAAACCAGATCCTACATGATCTGACCTTACTCTCCTCTAATCCTCCCCTTCTCCCCTTCAGACACGACACTTCTCGCGCAAATGCCCCCAGTTCATCCCTCTCTCAGAGCCCTAGTAACTCCGTCCACATCCGAGAACGCAGACTCCTCAGGTCACTGCACACCTGTTTCCTTTTAATCGATTATGTCTTAGCTTCATTGTCACCTACTCAGAGAATTCTTCTTTGACCTGCCTAGAGAAACTAGCCCAAACAGCCCATTCATTCTTCATCATACTACCTCATTTTATTTGCTTTTTAGTACTTACCAAGTCCTGGAAAGGTCTAAATTATTTGCTTGCATGTTTATCATTTATCTTTCCCTACTAGCATGGACGTTTCAGGAGAACAGGGATTTAGTCTACGTACCAGTGAATCCCCAGCACCTAGCACAGGGCCTGGAAAAGACATCCAAAACATACTCGTTGAATCAATCAATGAACCAATGAAGCCACTAATCAATCCCGGAATTCCAGGGAACATGTGAGCTGATGTCTCCAGCCAGAAAAGCTATCCTAAAATGCTCACCTTATTAGGTCAAAAGGTTCCCTCATCATTTCTCCTCAGTTTGAGTTTTTGCACTAAGAAGGCACTTGCTGATACAAACTCATCAGACAGAAGCCAAACGGAGCCTGTTTTCAGGGTGGAGAGGTCAGTTATGGGTGCTTGTGGCTGCCCATTTCAAATAGACACAAAGAGGGCTTTTCTCCTCAGCAGTCCATATTGCATCATGCATTCACTAACATGAACAAAACCCACCCCTCCCCTCTCCTCACCTGCAAGATGACTCCTTATTAACTGGTATCCTGGGGGAACAGATCAAAGAGAGAGGCTCAACCCACTTTATTCCCATTTCTATCACCTAACAGGATCTCCCTAAGAAAGGCAACTCCAGCCACTGGTCTCCGAAGCACTTGAGGGTCACAGAAATTCGTTCCCTGACATTAGCAGCCCCACTTCTATCAGTCCTTACATGAAAGGCCCTTAAATGAAGAGGTCCATCCAAACCCAGCAGTTGGCAAGGATTTATGTTTTCTGTAAGCCCCACATGCCACTTACACAGGTGAGGTCCTTCAAAATTCCTATGTGGGCCCGTCCTGGTGTCTTTGCCACAAGTTCCTAAACACAGAAGCTTTTCCTTCCCTTCCACGCCCTTTAAGAATTTGACATGGAAAGGTATCTTTACTGAGAAGTGCTATTTATTTCAGGATCATTATTTCAGAGATACAGAACCCTCGAACACTGAACCTGGAAGTGAGCCAAAATCCAATTACGAGGGTACGGAGTTTGAACTAGGCAAGAGTGGAGGATGGAAATACGGCATATAAGCAGTACAGGGTTCCTATGAGTGTGAGTGTATGTGTGCATGCACGTGTGCGCATAGTGTGCCACTGTCAGCGAAGTGTAGATTCTATTTAATGTATTTTGGATGCCTTTCTCTATAAATCTTTCGTTGTCCCCAGAGTCACAAAGCTGTTCTTTCTCTTATATTCATTATGTCAGGCAACAGGAATCCTTCCCATGCTGGCTGGGGAAAGATGAGGGAGAGAGGAAGAGTGGATGTTCTATCATGTAAAGAAAAGTAAAATTGTGCTTAGCCCAATTCTGAACCCCATTACAATGTTGCAGATTTCAAATTAACAATTCAACCCAACATGACAGGGAAAAATCCAGTGCTGAGACCCTGAACTTTGGATTCCAGTAGCTCTGGCACCTCATTTAACCTTAGGTGGCTTGACTGATACCGAATGACATGCACTTTCGGGCACACCAGACTCTCATTGAAGAAGAGACACTAATTTGAATCATCACTGCCATCCCCTCTCCCCTTTGTTCCTGTCTGAACCAATTTCCATATAGTTTCAAAGAAATCATCAGCCCATGCAAAGGGGAAATCCCAGTGGATCAAGAACTACATTAGCAGCATAAGGGGAAAAATCTAATTTCCAATCCAGTTGCTTTGTTGTTTCAACCTCCAAGGAAGGTTGCTACATATGCACAACACAAATTAAGTTTTAAAACACCATCATGATTTAAAATTAATAAAAACTCTCCTGGGAAAAAGGTGGTCCTTGGTACAAATCTTCTCATACAATGAAGGTCAACTCCACCAGAGCTTGTGGGTGGTCTGGGTCTCTGAGGTCTCAATCATCTCAGCCAAAAAAATATTTAAGAATAGCATATATTCATTGAAACCATTGCATCTGCTACTTACAGTTAATGATGAGTTTATTCTTAGTCTAAGGCAGTATCCACATTAAGAATTCTTAAACTACCTTGTTGACAGATCCCATGAAAATGTATTTTAATGGTCCAAATTAAGAATTCTTTTTTGGCATGACAAGATATGCCAATACGATTTCCTAGTGCCCTAGTTACTAGAATAAAACTCATGGCAAGACACCAGTGTGACTACATCATTAATTAACCTGAACCACATACCGGAACACTGCTGCTAATAAAACTCCTCTATAAAGAAAACATGTTTTCTCTGCTGAGAATCCTGGAATGTAGGCCCCAGCAGAGCTGCTGCCTTAATTAAGGAGATATTTTGATGTTTGTGTCTGTGTCTGTGATTGCCATGAAATTTGGTCATTTATTTGGCTTGATCTTCAATAACTTGAGTTCTTCCTTGTGTGTGCTTTTTTGGAAAAGAAAATGAAAATGGCATCTACACTATCAGGATTTGCTAACAACTATGTGAATGAAAGGATCATTTTTGCTAAGGTAGGGGATGCTTTATCCTCACTGTTTTAAAAGCACACCCTGAGCTTTCAGCCCACAATGTACTGAATCAGAGACCTGTAGAAATCTTCCATTTTCTCTAGAAAACAGGCTGACAGAAACAGGAACAAAGTGATAACTCTAACATCCAGGTGAAACTGGGCTTCTTCCAATCCATCCCATATGAAATGACATACATTTCTTTTTTCTTTTACAGAGAATTCTTTTGTGAAAAGCATCTCAAAATGCTTGTCAATACTTACCTTGTAATCTTATAACCTTGGAGTCCCCTCTGTGAGACTATAATAGGCAGCAAAGATTAAAATCCCCATCCTATTTATAGGGAACCTAACTTAGTAAAGAAAACTGAGTTTTTCACTGTTCTGTAACCATACTACCAAAAAGACCAGAAACAGAAGGAAGAGTTTCTTGGCCACTAACAATTAGGGTTTTTTTTCTGGTCCAACCCTGAACTTTCCACCAAGGATCTCAAAACATTTTAAAAATCCAACAAACCATCATCTCTTAGTACCTTGGAAAAATAAGGATTCCTGATGAATATTTTGGATCTTCTCAAGTTGGAAACCACCAGATCCCAAACTTCATTCCATAAGCTTTTCAACTACATTTCTCTACATAATCTCTCCTAGTGGTCTCGGTTTTGACAACACCCTTAATTATGCAACTTCCAAGTTTTCTCTGCTCATTGCATGTCTTGGTTGAATTGTTAAAAGCAAATGGGATTTCAGACATTTCAACCTGTCAACATCAAGTGTAGTCATTGAGAGGAAAAGAGATAGAATTAAAATCATTTTTTAAGATTTTGTTTTTCTTTTTTTGAGACAGAGTCTCGCTCTGTCGCCAGGCTGGAGTGTAGTGGAGCGATCTCGGCTCACTGCAACCTTCGCCTCCCAGGTTCAAGCGATTCTCCTGCCTCAGCCTTCCGAATGGCTGGGACTACAGGTGCATGCCACCACACCCAGCTAATTTTTGTATTTTTAGTAGATGTGGGGTTTCACCTTGTTGGTCAGGATGGTCTTGATCTCTTCACCTCGTGATCTGCCCACCTTGGCCTCCCAAACTGCTGGAATTACAAGTGTAAGCCACCGCATTCGGCCCATTTTTTTTAAGATTTGAATTGAGAAAACTTATAAAACACAATTTACTGAAGACCTTATTTTGGTTATTTGATTAATACCAAATACACAGAAACTCAAATTTATATAATTTTTAAAGGGGGGATTTGAACCTGCTATCCAACATTTTAAAAAGCATTTTCTAATTTTAATAAATATGAAAATACAAATTGGACTAAGTAAGTCAACATTTTTCTCCCAGTCCTTAGAGACTAATGCATTTTCCAACACCAGTATTATCAATCACCCATCCCTTTTGTTCAAAACAGAAAATGCAGTGAGGAAAAAAAAAGCATGTAAGAAATAGAAGCAACAAGAGGAGGAAAAATAGGAGCAATGGAAAACAGATGAACAGTAAGCATCTCATTCTTGTATTAAAATCTTGGATGCCAGTAGCTGCTCCCATCAGTAACACACCTCTAACCAAGAGGATCATCAAACTCTGGGAAGCAGATCACCTCAAGGGCACAATTTACACTTGGTCCTGCTCCCTACATGGAGTCTAAACATTAAAGTGGTTGTGTCTATAATCAACTGTTAGTAACAGACTAAAAAGAACAGTGGGTCAATGGGTGAGGAAGACAACTGTGATTCAGAAATGTATGGTGGTAGAAGACCATCTTTGTTAAAAGCAGGCAATTAAGTATCTCATTGTAAGGGGTACCTGATCAGTCTTGGACACCAAATCCTTCAACGTTGAGACTTTTTATAAGTATGTAAAATCAAAGACAATGTGGAGTCATAAAGAGAACACAGACAAAAGTCAGGATGACTTCTACCAGCTCCTTCTACATAATTAGCTCTATGCATTTCCTCAAGTCATCTCATCTTCAGTCTCCAGTTTCTTTATCAAGAAACCAAAAGTATTAGTAAAATGAATCGATATATAGATATATAAAATGGATTCTCTCTCTCTTTCTATATATATATATATATATATCTCCTTCCAAATGGTATGAAAATCCTGTGAATATAATAAACTTCTCATGACCAAATCTTGTTTGTTGACGGAACCAGGGTATGACGAAAATGGAATTCCCTACTCTGATTCCTCCACTTATAGCATTGCCATCCTCCGGGTATCTCAATTTCAGACTCTGGACTGCAGTTTCTGATCAGTCTCCTAGACAAGGTCCCATGATACAAGACCACATACTTGTCCTTAGGGTGCTGCAGTAGATAGATGCTATTTCTGAGGATGCTTTCCTCTAAAAGGTAACACATCTTCCGATAAATTTAGGTTAGGAATCAAATTCAAACACATTCAGGGGCCAGGAGCATAACATACATTAGTGAAACCGTCAAGGAATATGACAATAGGGAGGGGCGGGGACTGTGGTCAACTGGATGGCACATGCCATCTAAAAGGGGAAGCTGCTACATAGCACCAGCTCATCGGTATCATGTGGAAAACAGCCAGAGTTGGCAAGTGTTTTTAAAGGAAGCCCAAATCTTTTGGGGTTTATGTGAAATCTCCCCAATTGTTTAAATGTTGGCAACTAATATTAAAAAGTCAGAGTGTGTAAGACAAGCAAAGGGCCCACAGCTGCCAGTTTGAGCCTTCTATTCCAAATGAAAGAAGAGGTAAAAGAAAAAAAAACAGAGGCATATTTGGGCAGTTCTTTCTTACCTGTGGATCCAAATTATGGTATAACTGTCTCTTAGGGTAGTTACCAGCTGGAGAACCTTAAGCCTCACGTCCCACAGAGTTTCCCTAAGAAATCCCTTATTTGAGGACAGACCCAGCTGAAGGAAATAATGATGAACTGCACTTTCATTCGGCCCCGCTCAGCTCCTACTGCCCTGCAGTACTCAGCTGGAATTCCTGCTCTCTATAAGAATCTTGCCACAAGAATGAGAGATCTGTAGAGAAGGCACCAAGAAATGTCAAGCAGGAAGAGGCAAGAGCTCTGACAAATCCAATGAGCCTTGAGGTCTGGCACCAAGCTTTAAACTTCTTTTGAGCATAATCAATAGCTGCTCAATAAATACTTCTTCAATTAATTCTTTAAAAATCTTGATTAGGAGCTACTATTATTTTTCATTGCATGCTATTCTCTGAGGTGACTGGGAGATTGGTAGATTTTGCCCAGTAAGATAATGCCTAGGGAGAAAAAGCTCTGCTAAGATAAACAGGTGACAACTGTTTGAACTCTGATGGCCTTTCAGGGGCAGGGTCTGTTATCTTGTACTTCTTTCAAATTAATTCAACAATTATTTACTGAGCTTCCACTTTATATAGGACACTGTGCTGGAGACTTCAAGGGATTCCAGAGCTCAATACCTGCCTACAAGGCGCTCATGGTATCATAGGAAGAGAGGGATAGAAATACATGCAATTCAAGATAACACAGCACATGCGACTAAGAACTAGGCTGAAAAAAATGGTATGGCAACACAAAGAAGGAACCCAGTCACTCTCCCTGCAGAGGTCAGTGAAGGCCTTGCAAAGAAGTCACATTTGGAACAGACCTTGGCAAATGAGTGAACTTTTGCCAAGCAGAGAAAGGCAGCAATGACATTCTAAAAAGTGCACACAGTGTGAGCAAAGGTGTAGAGAGGTGAAAGCCCCACTGTGTGTCTGGAAAAGGATGAGTAGTCTAGGGTTCAGATGCATGGGGTACGCGTTACCGAGCAGCAAGAAACGCACCCCCTTGGGCCTAAAAAATGTCTTCTATTTTTGGCTGACAATTACATTGGTGGTTTGCTCTGGGTTAAGCTTTGCCAATGCACTTCTAAAGGCAGTAGCTGTTTCTCTAGATCTTCCGTGATAACTCAGGGAAAGATTAAAGAGCTCAAAAGATACTAGTGAAACCCAGTAGCTGTATTTATGTTGCCCAGTGATATTCCTGTACCTAAATGTCAAAGAAATCATTCAAGGCATTTTCTTTTTCAGATTGATACTCCCAATTTAAAGAACAACACAACAACAAAAACATAAATCAAAATGAGGACAAAACCCAAAAAGATGGAAATAAATACTACCAAAAAAATTGTTAGCTAAAATACAATGCCACTGGATCAAGCACAGAATTCAACTCATCTCTGAGTTGCCTGGTAGCTGAAGCAAGATCAACAATGAGTTAAGAAAGTCTCATCATCAAATACAAGACACGTCAGTTCCTCAGAGATCAGTTGATCTTCACACGTAAGGTTTAAAGTAAAAGGAGAAGGAGGAGGACCAGAAAACAAGGAAGAGGAACAAAAGGAAGAAATGACATGAAAAAAAAATCCCTCCACTTACAAAAAAAAAAAAGTTAAAATGTTTTTATGTAAAACCCTCAAATATTTTGTCAGTTGAGGGAACTGAAGGTTCAGGGCCTGGGTATGTTTTTCTGCTTTGTAGCCTCTCTCTGTTGATGTTTTTCTGGCTTTCTAAGCAAAGAGGAAACCTCACCCATTCCTGTAGACATGCGTTTATGGCCACATTCTCCTGGCCAGTAACCCTCAGTGGCTCGTGGAGGCTCTCTCAAGGGTGGCATATCAGGCAAATGGATTTGACTGTGGAGTTACTGCTTCTGTGGCTACTACTCAGATTCAACGCAGGCGCCTTCAGCGAGGGCTCCAGGTCAAGGCTCACTCATTAAGGACAAAATGTGCAGGCACGTTTGACCTTTGGAAATCCAGCCCTGGTCTGAAGCTTCCAGATTCAAAACAAAAGCTTTGGAGCCGGAAAGAGAGTTAGAGGAGGCACATTTCCAGCTTGGGGCCCATCCCCCACACATTCCCCCAGTGACTGCGAGGCTCACAAAACCAATAGAGCAGCATTATTAACTCTGCGATATCATAAGAGAGGGCTTCACTCTCTGCCTTGGTGGAGAGAGGCCGGGGGAGGGGCAGGCTGGCTCCAGGGGAAAGGATGCTTCATTAGAGTCTTAACTCAAGGGAGGCAACTGCTGTGTAAGCTCAACAGATGAACACAATGTAGAGAGGCTCCCATAAAATCCCTGGCCCTGCTCTAGGCGTTGTCACAGTGGTTGGGGGTGGGGTGGGGGGGAGCATAGCTAGACTGAGCAAAGGCTGGATGGCAGAGAGCTGTCGTTTGGTATAGACTTCCAAAATGCCAGCGAGTGAAAAGTCACGTCAAGGGCCTAACCTAAGGCAGAAGTTTCAAATGTGTCATGCAAATGGTGTGCTCCTTCATCTGCAGTCACAAATTTTAAAGCATTCACTGTCAATCATTTTTCACTCTGTTTTCTTGGGTTACTGACAAGTACCCAAATGAACACTTACAAATTTTTTCACCAGAACGAAATAATAGCTCTACTTCATGGAAATGACACCACCAACCCTATCCTTGTGTTCCTTCTGATTTGCCTAGGACTCCCACCCAGCTGGGTCACTGTTTCCCTCTCATACATCCTATGACCCAAGCCAGCTGCCTCTATCACCAAGTCAGTATCACCAACTCCAATGACATCCAATGAACATAGATCGGCTCAGTCTTCCCCTTTCTTTGAAGATTTGCGCTGGTCTTTCGGTCATCCTGCCACCATCCCCAAGCAGCTTCCGTATCTGTCATTGCAGGGCAGCAAATCTGCTGACATTAAAGGTAAATCAACTAAGTTTTCAAACACATCTTAATCCCCAAATCCTTCCTCCAGTCATGCAGATCAAGTAAATGTCTTATCTTTATGAAGTCGTGGTTGGCTTCAGCTTCTCCAATTCTGGCGTTTGAGTCTAGATAGAAGGTTAAGTACCCTCTGCTGCACATCAGGCTTGCATCAGTTCAATCCATTTGCTGTTAAAGAAGCATCACGCTTCCCAGAAAGGTTTTTTCCCCTTTAGCCACATACCAAGCCAGAATCAGACAAATGCAGCCTAAAGTATTTATTGATATTATTTACATCTCTCAACAGGTACAATGACAACTCACCAGTCAGTTCTGGGGCAGAACTTAAGAAATGGAACTCTCATCATATCTATATTGTAAAAACAAATTGCCACCACTGATGACCATAACTACCTGCTGCTTACACGTATACAGACTTTGTTATGAAATACTGTGCAGTAACGTATCATGAAGGCCTTACTGGCAGGCTCAGTCAAAATCTCTTATTTGACATGATCTAATATGTAACATGGAAAGACCCAATAACTTTTCTTATTCTTTACTTCACTCATTTTTTTCCAATGGAAGAAATACTACAAATATACTAAGAAAGAAGTTGAGGGTTTCTTGGAATGAACCTTTAAACAATAATACATCTATTCAACACTAGCAATATACCTACTATATAAAGTATGACAACATTTTTGCTTAGCAAGATGAAAATTACAGGTAGACACACGGATGGGAAGTTGTAAAATCCAAAAAGAGACTAATCATAAATGAAATACAGGTGTCTGAAAGTTGTCAGTGTTCTCAAATGTCTGTTCCATTTTAGATTCCTTTTGAGTGGTAACTGCAGACTTCCAGGAAAAAGTTTAAGAAGAACATTTTTGGGAAGATGAGTAAAAATATTCCTTGATTATGTCAGATGTAACTGTGAATGTCACTAAGGAATATTCTTTCCTGGCACCCCAATCTTCCCCTTATTTCCCAATCACAATTTAAACTTCTGTGCCTATTTATCTTCCAGGTCCACCTCTAGACTTTAAGCTCCACAAGAGCAGGGGCAATGTCAAGTTCACCACTGCATCCTCAGCACCTAGCACAGTGCATGGCACATGGAAGGACCCCAGGAAAGGAAGAAAGAGATAAGGAATGAGGAAAGGAAGGAGAAGGGCAGACAAATTAAGTGAATGAATTAAAGAAACAGAACCAAAAAAATCACCAAAGAGAAATAAATTACAGTGATGATATTAAGTATTCTCTACTTATTTCTCAAGAGTTGCAATGGTTTATTATGAATGAGTGTGACCATTCTAATGTCTTCATTCCTTGCTGATGGGTGATGGACCCTGCTCCAGCAAGGGCCAGTCAACTGCAGGACTACAAGTAAATAACATTCTGATATAAAGTGATCAACAGGCAAGTGGACAGGTGAATACATAAAGGACAAATTCCTCTATGTAGCCAGGGTGTCTTTGAGATTCTCCTGTTCTCATCTCTTTATATATATCACCCTTCCTTCCATTGAGGTTACCATCTATATTCCTCACATTCTCTCCATTTTCTCTTGCAGACGACTTTGGGGACATTCAAGACACACTAGAATTAAGCATATCTTGGATCACTCCCCTCCCCTGACCACTCCCAGTCACTTTCTGGCCTGTGCTCTTCAAGTACCAAGGCCTGGAGCAACATGGCCTTGCCCCCTTCCCCTGAGTCAGACCAATGTAAAGTTGTCACTGCTGCTTCCTGTCTTGCTTTCTGCACCCGACCGCTTTCCCTTGCTTTACTGGACCCTCCCCTTTACCTCCTCTGGAAAATTCCCTCTTCTCTCAGTCTCCATTCTCCTTAGGGGACCCTTTCTGTTGTCCTGTGTTTCCCTTGGGGGTCTCCACTCCCACAAGTAAATATTTTCTAGGATATCCTGGAAGTAAGGCTTCTGGACTTCCTTTCTTCCTGTTACTTATTCCTGCTCAAGAGAGAAAGTGGTAACATTGGAAGAAAAAACAAAAAGAAGAAAAAACCCCAGAAAAACAGAAGAGAAAACAGTGCATGGCTCATTCATCTCTCATCTGGCCTCTTTCCTGGAGGGCTTTACTCTGCCCTCTTCCCTGGGGGAAGCAGCTTGGGGCCAGAACATGAATGCCCCACTGATGCCCAGATAGGACAGGTAGGGCATGGAGATTCCTGGCAACCTGCTATTCTGTGCAACATATACTTTCCTGTGGTATGAGTCAGCCCATGGGCTAGAAGGGGTTCAGCACAGGGTACGTATGGGGAAGCTAGATTGAGATCGTACTTGTCAACTGGGTATAAATACAGTTTCATTAATAATAAAGCTGATATTTGACCTCTGTCTGGTTCCTATACCTATCTTCTCAAATAGGTTAAGAGAGTGGTGAAGTGTGGCAAATTTGTTGCTCCCATTAAAAGAACAGCAATTGTACTGTAATTACAGACAGTGGTTAGTGGTCCAAATTATTGGTCCTCTTAAGATGCCTGCTATTTATTCAGTTAACAAATAAAATTTCAAAACAACAGAAACACAGGATAACATAAGTGGTCCACCATTCCATCACCCAAATTGCTCTTAAAAAAATTAAAAGCAATGATCATTTATGAAGGTCAAAAACATTGAAACAGAACAGAAAAGGTATAAAAAGTAAAAAAATCTGCCTTTCTTTGCCCCCAGCACTCTCCTCTCCTTCTCCCTCAACTTGTCAAGTGCTTATATATCCTTTTATTTGAAGTGTTATGCATATCAGCATACATAATAGACACTTTTATTCCTTCTTTTTTCCCTCATTTACAGAAGATAATTGGCTTTTCACTTTAACAGCTGAAAGGCCCCAGGTGCAGAGTGGCTAGGGTGGAGGAGTCTGGAGGCTTCTATCCCCCACTCTACCCTCTGCCATGGCTCCCCTGGCCCCATAAAGGTTTCACCCCTCTTTTCTAAGTGTTCTTACTACCACACCCACCCAATTCCCACTGAGAAAGTGCCTCAAAATAAAATACGTCTTAGTATAGCTACATGAGATGGCGCCATTGGGAGAAGGTGGCGAAGCTCCTGTATAACATGATATGCTGGATACCAACACCAGCCCCTGGCCTTAGTGGCTTCGATGGGTTCTGCTGACCAAAGTCGTAACATCAGCCAGTTCTTGAAATATTTTAGGATGTGTTTGATTTTCTTTAAAAGATAAAACCATGTTTTCCAATAAAGCTAACTGTAGTGAACTTGGAATGTTACCACTTGATCTGAAGCATTTTTTTTAATAGTTGAGTAAGCTTCTATCCGCTTTTTAAAAATCAAAACTAAACCTTAAAAGTATATAAATATTTAATTTCACAGAGAAAGGTATGGCTCTCCAGATGGGGAGTCCGCCCAATTCATGATCTCAGGCATTTTATGGCAACACTTCCCTGCAAATCATCTTGGTGGCAAAAATCCAGCTGCGTACTCAAGTGTTTTGTCACATTCCTGACCCCAGAATTTAATTTCTCATGTGAAAGTTGGAGCCAAAGGTATGTCCCAACAAATCCCTACAAAGGTTGGTCGAGAGCCTGACATTCCTGTCCCTCTTCACCTTCACTTACTCATGGAAGTCTGGGGCCAGGGAAATGGAAGCTGTGAGCTTCAGGGACCCACTCGACTTGACCTAGGGTCTACCTAGTCAGGCACAGCAAGAGAGACTCCTCCCAAGCCACCGTGCGGTACTGCTTCCCATGGTCATTCTACAAGCAAGTTTTTGCTTTGAATGGATGTATAAAGACAAAGCTACTCAACCCAAAAAGATAGTAATGAGCTAATATCCTGGTAGCCTAGTGATCAGATCCAGCCCACAATGGTTTTTTGACATATAAAATTTCAGATTTCTAGCTTCTCTTGAAAAAAACAAAAGATCTGGCAACAAGTTCTGCAACTCTTTTGAGCAGTATTTGGCTGGAGCTGAATGGCAGCTGCCCCTTCAGATAGGGTCTATACTTTCTATGTCACCATAATTCCCACCACTCTCTAGTGCCTTATACTGTGCCTGCCTCACTCACTGATATTACCAGCCTGACTCCCAGGGGCCATCTTTATGACTCCTGCTCTCTGAGTTTTCCTTTGCCAATGTCTGCTTTGGGGGCAGGGATCTCCTATCACCCCCCCACCCTCACTTGATTCCCCATTCTCTAAATTCTTGGTGCCCTTAATATATGATACACCCATCTTGTGTCCTCTATTGTCCTTCCTTTTGTTCAAGACAACCAAAACAAAGGAATGTCTCCTTACACCCAATTCTGTGTTCTACCTAAAGGATGCAGTTTCCATCAGCTATTAGGGACTGATAAATCTGTCTTTTTCCCAGTCCCACCCAGTCATGTTGATTTCATAGTCAATAATAAGAAACTGGTGTGTGTTCTTTTTGGCGAAGAGTCTTCAATAATTTTCTGAGGAGAAAAAATTAAAAATCTGTTAAAAGCAACACCCCCACTCAGAGCTGTCACTCTCTCCAGGAGGCTCTGATTTTGTCTTCTAGACTAGCCGTACATTTTGCTAGCACTTATCACTGCTGAGGTTCAGCAGGGGTGCCAGACTAACAAAGAGAAAGGGGCCTCCTGGGCCCATACCCCAGGCTTGCCCATATCTGCTCTACTGGCAGCACTGTTAGTAGTCCAAGAAATCTCTGATGATCCATCCCGGCTGACTCCTATGCTCAGACTCTGCTCAGCGGTGGCGCTGTCCACTGTTGACAAGGCACTCCTGTCACAGTTACTAGCAACAGGAAGACATCCGGAGAGGCTCTCACAGACAGAGCTGCAGATATAGTTTCATTTCAACCAGTACTCTAGGTAAGGCAGTATGATAGTGCAGCTTTCTACCTGACACCTGGGATCCCCAATCCTTGTCAGTACAGCACCTGTCGTAAGCAGGATGAAAATCTCAACATACTCATTTGAAGAGTTCACAGGGGCTTGGCCAACACAGTCAATGTGGTCCTTTGGTCTGAGTTCAACCTTCCTTCTGAGCTGCAGTTACCTTCTACCAACTTTATCCTGGGCTGGGACAAGAGTCTGCATCTCTGAGAGCAACATACTGCTCTGTCATTCTGACCCCAGTGTGCCATAAACCAGCAGGTTTCCATGGAAGTAGACACATAGGTAAGTCCAGGACTTCCTATCCAGGTAAGTCCCCATCTTCTTATTATCTAACAACATGTGACAGTGTATTGTTAATGAGTCACTGTGGCCACACAGACGTCTACTTTCAGAAGCAAAGAGTCCCCAGAATTTTCAGTTTTACCCAAAACCCAGACTTCCTTCATCCCTGAATACCACCGCCACCCTCTCCCCAAACCACACACACATACAAATAAATGCACATGCTTGTTTCATGAGTGTGGTAAAACATAATTGTTAAGAATGTATTTTAAAAAATAAAGAGAAGCATATTATATCTATCTAATAGTTACACAATAATGTATTTCACAGACTAAGTTTACTTTGCAAAATTCAGTTTAAAGCAAACACACATGAATACACACGAAATAAATTACAAAGTTTTACGTCCTGATTTAGACAACCAGTAGGAAATTTTTCAAAGTACCACAATTAAGGCACAAGTAACAGCCCCATTGGAACAAATAAAAAGTTACTAAGTTCCTGCTCGGAAAACTGAATAGAAATCATAAAGAGGAAGAAAACCAACAAGAAGTAATGGTTTAAGGCATGAAACAAAAGCCTCCCCTACTGCAGAATAGAAAACAATTACACCATACAGCATGTAATAGTTTACAAAGCACTTTCACATCCATATAGCATTTGATTAGAGTAATCCTACTACTATAAGCCCTGCATTTCATATGGGAAACATAATTTAAAAATTTGCTTTGTTTTATACTGATAAAGTCAGGACTAAATTCCAGGTTTTCTGATGGCAAATCCCTTGAATTTTCCACGATACTAGTATTTTTCAAACTTCAATTTCATTTCACCTTCACGGATTTTTACCAAACCAGCGTTCCATCTGTACAATCATTCCCCTATTATTTTTAGTTTTAATTGCCTCACTAAGGCATTATATATTAAGGCTGCATGTGTTTTAAATTCTTTTCCTGCAAATGTTCATTAATAGAAGATAATCATAAAATTAAAAACAACAAAATCAAAACAATATTACAAACTTTCAACTGGATGTTTGCCTGTCAAAAGCTCTGAGTGTAAGACCTGTTCTATTTAAAAAAAAAAAAAAAAATGGAAGAAAGAAGGGAGGGAGGGAGGTGAAAGGGAGGGGTGAGGAGAGTTTACTAAGCCTTAGAGAGGTGTTAAAGACATGGTACCTCAAAACTGACGGTCTCCTCGAGTTAGAAGGACTGAAATAAAATAGCAATGGGAATAAAACTGCCTCTCAAGGTAATTCTGTTATCCACTCTGTGCTCATGAAGCACTGTGTAGCTCAGCCCACCCTTCGAGAAGCAGTTCCCTCAGCCATGCTGCACCATGCATTGTGTTAACATGCGAATTTTTTTTTGAGACAAAGTCTTGCTCTGTCACCCAGGCTGGAGTGCAGTGCTTGATCTTGGCTCACTGCAACCTCTGGCACCCGGGTTGAAGCGATTCTCCTGCCTTAGCCTCTGAAGTAGCTGGGATTACAGGCACGTGCCACCACGCCCAGCTAATTTTTGTATATTTAGTGGAGAGAGGGTTTCAGCATCTTGGCCAGGCTGGTCTTGAATTCCTGACCTCGTGATCCACCCGCCTCAGCCTCCCAAAGTGCTGGGATTATAGGCGTGAGCCACCACACCCGGACTGTGAATATGTTTAAAATATTGAAAGGAGGCTCACAGTTCTTAAGGGCCCAATACTGGCTTGGATTTAAATAATGATCTCTGAAGCTCAGGCCAGTAATGTGCAAACTGAGGAGGGCGGCAGGGAGGGACTGGAAAGAGATGTCTAATGCTCCTCAAGTTCTGCTATTTGTGAAGTCCTGATCTCTATAAACATGGGACATAAAAAAGACCTCCTGGATGTAAAAGCTGGAGGAAAAAGGCAGGCGCGTTTTGGGTAGGAGGACAACTGGTTTGCATTCTGGTTCTCTTTTGCAGGGAAAACTGTGCAAGGACATTCTATGACCACACAATGTCTGCCTTTCCCTTTCTTTTTCTCTCTCTTCCTTTTTAGAAATTTTTTTTTCAGAAATATCTTAATAGTAGCTAATTCACACAGTTAAATAGTCATTGGTTTTGAAAAATTTTACACACACACACACAAAATAATAATAATCTTGGGCCTTTATTTGGCACTCAAAATTTTTTGAAAAGAAAAAAAAAAGGCAATCAGAGATTGGAAAAAAGGAGGAACACCCAGTAGCAAGTAATTTTTTTAAATGGCTTTTTTTAATCAGGAAAAGAATGACCCTAAAAATCACCATCTGGTCAACCTAAATGATATCCTTAGTAATATAAGGAAGTCAATATAAAAGAATACATTTTTTTTAAAAAACACTCCTAATGTAGAATAGCATCCTAAAAGCATTAGAAAAGGAAGGCCAAGTGCCTTGCTGGCAGTATTTGAGTGCCAAGGGTAGGAAGCAAACACATTACTTGATTCTCAGGAAAGTACTTTATTATAATACCCTGGACTTTTTCACACAAAAAGCATCACTTCCTCAGTGAAACAAATCATATAAAATCCACTTCCACAACAAAATAAGCAGTTACAGTGGTTAATGGAATTCTCTACAACATGCTTCTATGTCAGACTAAGAAAACTAAGAACTGGTTACATGTTTTTCTTACACACACACACATACACACACATGGAGTTTTTACCACAACTGACCAGCTGGGTCTCTGGGAGTGGCAAAAGAAACTGTGACAATAACAGGCTTTTTTGTTAATGAGGGATGTCTGATGGGAAAAAAAAAAAAATTGTTTGGTATTGTCTCATTTTACTCCCACTTAGACCAAGAGGCTGCGTGCTCAGGAAAATCAGAGTCAGTTTCCAAATTGGAAAATGTTACAAATACCAATAAGGAATGAACATGCTCTAGAGCAACTGCTAAGCCCAGGCAGGGGGAGGGGTGAACCAGATGGTCTTTTCCATCCCAGATTTTGATGATCTACAACAGAACCTGAATGACTAGGAAAAAGTGAGATGCGATTTGGAAATTGCTTTATAAAATAGAATCCCAAACAAAGACACTCAACAAGGCAGAGAAATCTAAAAGGAAATGAAAATGGTTCTGGGTGAGAGCAGAAAGCAAGCCAGTTTGAGACTGTGACTGAAAAATAAAGCTTGTCCCCAAATCAGAACATTTTGGAGGGGAAGGTGCCTTAGAGAGATGCTAGTCACAAGCCCAAATGCATGCTTACTGGGCCAAACATCAGAAATTAAGCCAGGTGGAAATAGTGGAGACAGGGTTAATTGAAGAGTGCACGATCTGTCTAAAAGCATTCAAATTAAAAGGAATTGAAACATGCATGCTGGCCAAATAACACACATCTTCAAGCCAGTTCAGTCTAGGAGCTTACTGTTTGGTTGTCTGATAATCTCACTGTTCCTAAATCTACCTTCACTGTTCACATGAGGAAACTGAGGACCAGAGAAGTCACATCATTTGATGATAACCACAGAGCAGTGAGTGTATACAGCAAAGCCAAAGTGCTAGGATCATGTTACACACTGAGATGATGTTAAACAGCAGCAAAAAAATAAATGACATTAAGCCGAAGTCCTCCTCACGCCTTTGGTTCAGGTACACTCAGTTCACATGGTTTATTCTTTTAAGAACAAATTAAATTATCATCTAGTTAAACACAAAGCTGGTGAGAACTGGGGGAAGAAATAGAGGGAGGTTGTGCTAAAAAAGAAAGAAAAACAACAATGAAAGGTTCAGAGTCAGACATTTTATTTCTCAAAAACAATAGTTAAATTTACAGTTAAATGTGCTGCCCTGAGTAAGACATGGCAAATAGAGCCCATTTTATAGATGGGTAAAGTGAGGCACTTAGAATGATTGTGTCGTGGTTTATTTTATAACACATTTTTTAAAGTTAGGTGTTCAAGTTTCCTTCTAGATGCTTCTTGAAGAGCAAAGTGAGAAAAATCACTTCCATTCCTGGTATTGGCTATTAAGAATCTTTTTTTTTTTTTTTTTTTAAGTGTAATTCCAGGGTTAAAAAAAAAAACCTCAGGGAGATATATCAAGTAGTGGAAAATCTTTGCAGGAAAATCATGAAGTAGAGAGAAAGATGAGAACATCCTCCCTTGGGGCAGCTGGAAAGAGAGTAGACAAAGAACCGAAAAGTTCCTTCGGGGAGCCCACCTCCTGCTAGCCAGTGGGACTTTCCTTCCCTGGTTTCTCTGTAGCTAAGAAAACACAAATATATAATCCACAGAAGGAGAGAATGCAGCCTTCACACAGGGCTGGCATCTCTGAAATAAATCTCTCCATAGGTGCTAGGCTAAACCTTAAATATGAAGATATAATCTTTGAGTTTTATAGCAGCATATGCATGATTCTTCCCCTCCCCCATAAAATTCCCGACAGGAACAACCACATCAAATTATTGCTTTTCAGAGGCCAATTCAAAAACACCCTACTTTATCACAGAAAGAATATTCCTTATGTATGTGAGTGCTTCCATTATGTCTTATTTGAAGGGGGAAAATGAAATAAAAATCCTATCTGAGATATTTATAGATCTCATAAAACCTGATTCACTCTCATAAGCTGCAGTAAGCTCAGTCATCAGGTAAGGCAGAAATGGCAGGTGAAGTAACCAGCACTGTATTATGTTATATATGCCTAATTCTGGTTCCTAAAAAAAATAACTGCATGCGAGAAAAATGTAAGATACGTAAGTCATAAGTCAGACTGGACAGAAAGAAAGGGAAACAGACTGGACATTTGCATGAGCAAGCCAAGCAAATTCCAAGGACGTCAAACTAGGCCCAGTTTCCGGGGGCGATGGGTACTGCTAGTCCTCCCCCAGTTTCAAGCACAAATTACTTAATGAGAGTTTCCCTTGTGGATGGATAAAGGTACACCATATCCAATGCCCAGCATTCCGCTTTCCCCTGCCTTCCATCATTTATTATTTCCTGGGCACTCCAGGCTCACTGGGATCTTCAAGAGACCAAAGACACCACTGAGAGAAAGAGCACTGTGCCTGTGTACTATTATTGAGAGGAAAATGGGGAAGGAAAGAGCATTTGTTGAGTGGATATTATGTGCCAGACACTAGGTCAGAGAGCTGATTCTCATCAGGAGTTAAGAACTCCACAAATGACAAACGAGACTCAAAGATGTTAAGTGACTTTCTCAAGGTTCCACCTCTGCTTGATTTCAAAGCCTTCATGTAATTTGTCTACTAGAAAACACTGTGACCTTAAAAAGTGCCTCACACAGTCCAGTCCTTTTACAGATAAGAAAACCAAAGCCCAGAAAGAAGACAGATCAATGAACTACTGAACTACTGGAATCCATACCGGGCCACTGATGGCCAGGTCACAACCTTTGGCTTCTGCCCTAATGTCTCCTACCTAAACAGCAGTCAGTATAGATGTAACAATTAAGAGTGCTGGGCCCTGCTGGGGCTTGGATCCCAGCTCAAATACTTCCAAGTTGTATGCTTTTCAGCAAGCCATTCAATACCTCAAATCTCAGCTTTTCCTTCTGTAAAATGGGGATAAACAGAATACGCATTTCATACGCTTATTGTGAGCATTCACTGAAATGATGGATACAGGTGCTCAAATGAGATCATCTTTAGGAAGTGTCCAATACATATGAGACAGTACTATGATGATTATTTTTGTGACAGGAAGATTAGCCAAGTGGAAAGAGGGAAGAGAAAAGTTTATTCCACTAACGGTTTTTTGCAACTCATTTGCTTTGCAGCCACAGTAAGACAACTTGCTTAAGCTTCCTGTGCCCCAATTTTCTCATCCCTGAATGGGAAATTCTGTAATATCTGTCTACTCCCTAGTTACAGAAAGAATGTGCCAATGACAAAAGACCAGGAGCAAAACACCCTGAGCCCTTCAAACAAAAGCTCAGCGCAGATGTTTGTTAGATTCTCATATGCAAACATGAAAAGCCCCATCACAGTGGAAATCATCTCTTGGTCCATATTTAAAAAAAGCAAGAACCTTGAGAAGGGGAGGAGAATGTACAAATTAGGGCTGAACAATCTTAGAAGAAATGAAGTTGATTTGGGTCTGACCTTGAGCAGCATCTCATCACTCTCAGGAGAATCCGTTCTGCATAGGGCCTCACAGAAGACTCCTTCAACACCACAGTCAGAAGCTGCACTTCACGAACATGGTCTGTAGTGACCATATGAACAAAGGCTAAAAGCTCAAAAGGTAGGGGGTGTTGGGGTGGAAAGAATCTATTTCCATTCCTTTGTATGCTGAGCAAATTTGCCGCCTCTCCAAAAATAAGCACCAATGTTATGACCACTCCATTGAATTCCTGCTAACTCGGCTCTGGAAGGTGAATGTGAGAACGGGGTCAAGAGCAGGTGGGCACTCCCTTGCAGGGCAATTGCTCTACAGCTAATTGCCGTTTTCACAGCTGGGTTGAGCTTTCCAAAAGGAATCCTTCAACCCTGAGCTCTGAGCTCTTCTCCTGATGTTCTCTCTTGCCAACCATACCCCCATCAAAGACAGTTTACAGATGAAAGGATGTAGCTACAGGACACACAATTTTGCAAACATCACAGTTTGAAAAAGAGGCGTTTCTAAGGCTTCTTTGTGAAGATCACTACACGCCCACAGTCATTACCACAGGAGCTAAGCCTTCTATGGGTGTGAAGGCAGCCTCCTTGCCTGAATGTCCTCGGCAGCAATTCTTCCACAGTTTATTTTTGCTCCTCTTACTAGAAAGATGGATCCTTTGAAATTCTTTATAAACAGAGTCTACTTCCAAACACTGTGGTTGGTCAGTAAGAAAATGGAGAGCTGCTACCTAATGCCTCTCCAGCATCGTCCAACAGATGTACATGCATGCATCCAGCCCTTTCAAACCATGGAGCAGGATGAGGTGAGTGGAAAATCATGGCCAAGGGCCTACTGAGAATGAATTATTTGAAACCCAGCAAGGATGGAGTTTAAAGCCCAACACCACAAAGTTTCCAGAAATGGAATTTGACCAGGTTAAGCAAACTCCTGAAGGGTCATAGGAAATGTGAGCCAAAGAGACTGCCTTAGACACTTTAGGGTGAGGGAAAGCAAAGCAAGAAGGATGAAACAACACTTGGGCAGCTGCTATTAACAAAAGCGCCAGATGAAGCACATCCACCAGCATGATCCTATTTTACTATAAACCTCCGGTCCGTGTGGATTCCAAATTACACAAGACATTAAATATTTCAATAGAAGTAGGTAACCCCAACTCTGATATACCATTAAACCCTCTATACATCAATGGCTCAATGCCTTGGCTGCATATTGGAATCGCCCGAAAGCTTTACAAACACTGATGCCTGGGTCCCTCCCAAAGAGATACTGATTTTATTGGTCTGGGGTGCAGCCACGACTGAGAACCACTGAAAAAGGCATAGTCAAATCTTAAGTCATAGTCATAACACGCTCCTCAAATAACTACCGAATGCCCACTGTGTGCAAAGCTTTCTAAGAAGCAGGTGATACACTAAAAGTTGACTACCAAAACTATACCCAAGGCATCAACTCCTCCTTAAAGCATAAACCTAACAGAAAAAATGACACAACAGAAAAGGAAAAAAAAAAAAAAAGAAAAGCTTTATTATAACTCAAAACTGTAAAGCATCATGAGGAAGTAAAAAGTTCTGCACAAGAGTATGGAAATCATAGCAGTTACAGTTGGCTGGTAGCAAGGGAGGGAGTTTGGCACCCATTTGAAAGTTAAGGGATGGGTGGAACTTGGACAAAGAAAATCAGGAAGGGGAGAGGGAGGAGGAGGAAAAAGGCTAAAGAAAACAACAAAAATAAAGACAGAAGCAGGAAAAGCATGGTCACTTAATTTGGATGGCATTTACTACACGTGAAAAGGGGGGAAACTTGCAAATACTATGTAGACCCAGTCTTGGAACACCCGAACTCTTGGAAGTTTGGCCTCATGCTATGTATAAGAGGGAGCCATGAACAGTTTGAAAGCAGGCCACCTGGGGTGATGGTGGCAGAAAGGCAAGTCCAGGGAGGTGACAGGGATTGTGGCAAGGCAATGGCCAAGGCTGTCATCCATGACAGGCTGATGCTAAAGCACCTCAGAAGCCACGTCAATGGGATTTTTCGACTAATTTTAGACTTCTGCTAATTAGATCTTTTAATCTAATTTTTCATTAGATTCAAGAAAAAGAAAGGAGTTACAATGACTAGAATGTCAAACTCAGATCATGAGACAAATAATCACATTATTAAAAGAAATAGGGAAGCCAGGAAAAAGGAAGCAGTCCATGGAAGAAGTTGATGAGTTAGGGGTTTAGGACATATCCAGCTGAAGTGATGGTGGAACAACCCCAAAGTCCATCTTGCTTGTTGCTTATTTCCGGTTAGAAAACAATGAGGGCCTGAAACCCAGGGACATATCTGGAGGTGGAGATGTAGATTACAGCTGTGAGGAGACGAAGACGCCCTGAATGAGGAAGAAGATTTTAACCTCTAAGATGTCAGCAGTGAAAGAGATCTGTGAGACACATTCCTGGACAGAACTTTCACCATCATAATTACCAGAGATTCAAGGAGGTAGGGAAGAGCAAAAAGTAACTGGGGAAAAACTGGGGCAAAAAAGTCAAATGAGCCCTTCCATTTTCCTTTCCTCATTAGGGACAATGGTAAAAATGAGGCCTACTTCATCCATCAGACCTCAAAAGACTTTTTGAAAAACCTCTCAGAGGTTGAGTTTCTTCACTACTGCTACAACCCTCTCAAGAATTTAAATACATTTCAAAAGATTTTCATAAACTGGCACATGGGTTGCTGGTAAAGTTTTGGGCACTCTCTTTGCTGGTGAGGTGTCAGAAACAAAACAATTTCATGTTTGTTGCTTTCTACTTCCATCTAGCCCTATATTCCATCCAACCCCCTACCACATATGCCCCATTGCATACCCTTCATACAATCACTTCATTTGTTATTATTTAAACGACAATAATTTTTATAAGACTCGAGTTATAATTGGAGGCTATTTTGTCGGTACAGTGAATATTTTCCAATTTACCACACATTAAAAGGGGAAAAAGAATCAAATTACACGGCCAGGCGCGGTGGCTCAAGCCTGTAATCCCAGCACTTTGGGAGGCCGAGGCGGGTGGATCACAAGGTCAGGAGATGGAGACCATCCTGGCTAACACAGTGAAACCCCGTCTCTACTAAAAAATACAAAAAACTAGCCGGGCGAGGTGGCGGCGCCTGTAGTCCCAGCTACTCGGAGGCTGAGGCAGGAGAATGGCGTGAACCCGGGAGGCGGAGCTTGCAGTGAGCTGAGATCTGGCCAGTGCACTCCAGCTTGGGTGACAGAGCGAGACTCCGTCTCAAAAAAAAAAAAAGAATCAAATTACACAAGTAAGCCTTCTCCAAAATATTCAATAACTTGGTCCAGAACCTAGCCAATCCCAAAATTCCATGTACCAGTACTCTTAAAACTAAAAAGGGAATTTTCTTGCCTCCTTGAAGGCGAAAAAGAAAGAAAAGAAGCAGAAGTGAGTCAAGGTATATTCAGGTGACGGAAAGCAAGTAAACTGGTCTGGGCATCTGAGAGACCTGGGCCCTGAAACCATCAGTGTTAATAAGCTGTGTGACCTTGGAGAGTGTAATGCCTCTGGCTTTAACAATCACTTAGTTCAACCCTAGTATTTTAGAATTGAGGAAACTAAGACCCTTTCAAGATTTGAAATTCTGAGATTCTATGTTCCTCGCTTTGGTACAAGGCTGAGAACCTGACTTTCAAAATGACCCTCAGGAAATGTCAATACACCCACATTCAAAAATAGATATCGCATATGGCTCTGTGTTAATTATTTTAATTACCTCTAATCATTTCCGAATGGCACAGACATGGGCACTGTTTCCTGGCCATTACGGACATGTGTATTCACACTGTATATTCATCTGCCCTAAAAGTATCCAGCCCACCACATGCCATTAGCTGAAAGCTTTTTCACAACAGAACTTAGTAAATCTCAAGCATGTTTTATAAACAAGGTTGGAACAATGTGGGTAATACAGACAGGCACAGGTCAGTGTTCCAACACAGAACTGAATGTTTTCTTTCTTTCTTTCCTTCTTTCTGGCACTCACGCTCTATTCTGTTTAACTTAATTGTGAACATGCATTCTCTGTCCTACTAGAGTCAAGCTCCTAGAGGGCAGAATGTATATCCAATTCAATTTTGCATTGCCCAAATACAGTATTATGCACATAACAAGGGCTTAAGGAATGAAGTATTTACTATGGAATCTTTTCTATACTTGAATATAAACAACAAAAATCCCACAAGGTGCACTAGGTCCATCTACCAGCTCAAGAGGAATAGTATCCCCCTAAAATCAGAAGTCACTCCCACCTCAATTGGGCTGACACTAGACTCAGATCTCAAGGCTACTGCAAACGCTCAGCCATAACATTTATATATCAAGCATGTGGTACTGCTCCAATGGAGGCGGGATGGACATGATACGTTTAAACAGGACCAAGTTCTTAGGATCACACCAAATACTCCGAGAAGGAAAACTAAAGGGACATAGGGCGGTAGAAATAATTCTGCCAATTAGCAGGAACAAATCAGGGCAAGGTGGGAGCAGAGCAAAATCACGAACTTTCTTAGGTAATAGCATGTCCCAGTAATGGCAACACTTTATTGGGGGAATTTTTGATAGAATAAGGATATGTATATTCTAAAACGAGTATACAATATAACAGAGAGGAGTGTTTTTTAACTTGTCAATGTTACATGCAACATGAATAATCAGACACTAATTTGTTTCACCAACTTTAACACCATTAGTAGTCGAGTTTTCTAATCACTGTACTTGGTAAAATTTGGCATTTTGGGGTTAAAACATTCCCCCCTTCCCCCACCGTTTATGCTAAGCAAGCAGTCAGTTGATTTGGGAGAACAAAGGGACTTCTGGAGAGAGGAAATCTCTGCCCCTCACCCTCTGGCACCATTCAAGTTAAGTTGGGGAGCTGTCCTAAACTTTCAGCAAATCGCAATTCTAACACACACGCTAACTGATATATCGAGTGAACTGGAATCACAGAGCCATTTTCTGCATTTGCTAGTCGTGGGGTCCAGCAAAGATAATTAAAAGCCCATTGCACAATACTATAAAATGAAAAGATAAGGGGTATCCACCGACCCGTCTGGAATCAGACCAGCTATCCTATCAACTTCAGCCAGATGGGACTGGCCAGAGGAAACTGTATTCTTTCCTCAACAGGCACAGAGAGCGATTAAAGAAGATTGTAATGTCTTCTTGTACTCAAAAAGTTAAAACACGAGAATTCTCTGAAGGGAGTAGAATGCGAAGATTCATAAGCGAGTGGCTATTAAAGTCCCCATTAGGACCCTCTCTGAACTATCTCCATTTAAGTGGAGAGGCAAATTAGCCCCCACTGGCATTTATGTTTAGAAGAGGCTGGCAGAAAGAAGCAGCCCACATTTGGATGCTTAAGGTCTCTGACATACCCATACATAAATCATTTCAGGGCAAGGCTGTCATCCTGCATCTTCTGCTCTGCCTTTTAAATGGATGGGACCCCCACATCCCATTCTCCTCAGGGTAAGGAGTGGGGGTGGGAAGTTCATGGAGAACAAAGAATAGTGACTTCCTTTTCCCCCTACTAAGGACAGATGTAGTAAAAACATAACTACATTATAATGTTTGCCCACTTTAAAATACCAAACTGCAAACAGGTAGACTGAATGATAATGTTTGAGAGCCCCTAAATCTACACAAAGATGTGTCTATTGAAGGAACATGGAAATGAATCTATTAAAGAAAGGCTAAGTGTGATTGATTGCAGTCACATGTGCTTTCATTTGTAGGGCTACATCTATTTAGTGATTGCATCTTTATAAAGATAAGATACATTCTGGATAACAGGGGCAGTTATATTTTTATTTCATCTACCAAGTTGCTGTTTCAAATAAAGAAACAGATTTACAGTAACTGAAGAACACACAAATCACATACAAAAAAAAAAAAAAAAGTCAGTTATTTTATCCTTTCAGTGTGGCTAGCAAGGCTCCTTTGTGTCTACAAATTTCCCTGGGTGGTGCTGTTGCCAAGAAATTCTAATTCATGACAAGGTTTTCTGCGAATTGGGGACACAGGCAAACCTGCGGACGGACAGACCCTACAGTTTGCTTTGTCTTCTGGCTGATACAGCACCTGGTGGCCCAGGCCTGCAGACGGAAGTGCAAAGGCAAGATCTTCACATAAAAGGAGAAGTAATGTGGCTCACAGACCAAATCCCATCCCTGGTACCATGAAGCTGTTCTTGGAATGCAACCATTTCTGTAGGTTTTCCCCTAGAGATTCCTTATACCAAAGGCCCTCATAAAAATTGTTTCAGGGTGCCTGAAACCAAGATGAAATTGCAGTGTTATGGGGACACTTTAGTCCTTACAGTAGCCAAGTATGCCATTAGTTTAAAACAATAGGGGAATGGGGGAGGAGAGAGGAATGTTCTATGATTTATTTATTTGTTTCCAGTAGCAGTGGAAAATTTTCTCTGAGCAAAGAGAGACCTAAAACTGACCCCATCTGCCAATTATGAATCAGCATTAACAATAAACATAATTCCATAAGACTTTTCAAGCAAACATGAGATGCTCCTCAATGACACGATGCAAAGCTAAGTCCAAATAAGACTTAGATCATCACTGCTTGACCTGCACTCATGAAATAGCAGACTAGAGATAGAATATATAAAAGTTCTAAAAGTCTTTGTATATTCTAGAAGAAAATAAAAGCATTGCATCATATTCTTTTTATTTTCTAAGTCAGCAGTGTGTCTAAAAACAAAATCATGATTTCTATTGGCAAAAACAGTCATGAATGAGTTTCCCTTTACCCATATCAAGTGGTACCCCATAAGAAACTCTGGTTTCTGTCCTACCCTTGACCTTTTTCTACTTTTGCTCAGACAGCTCTTGGAAATTTTCCTGCAAGTTTTCAAAGCGCTTAAGGCTGGTAGTCTTAAGAATTGTGCGTCAGCTGAATTCTATAAAATAATAGACCACATGAGCACAGTGTAATTTACAGTTATATGACAGGCAGAAAGATGATGTTACTTGGGCCAAGTGCTTAAGTATGCAGTCAGAGCCCAGGAATGGAGAGCTGTTAATGTGTGACGTCCATTTGGATTTCAGAATTATACCAGCAACAATTATTTTCAGACTTGGAGCTATGTGGCTAAGGCATCATTGCCAGAAAATCCAATGTCAAAATGAGGATCTCCCTGACAGGAGGTGGCCCTGCCACAGTCAGTGACTTTGTCACAGGCTCACTGACTATTAGGCAGGACAATTATCCCATATCCTAAGTTTAAAATAAAATCCCCAAATCACTTATCTTCAATTTTCAAATGTAAAAGTGTTCTTGAGTTTATCATTGAAGCCACTATTTCTCTAGAAACCAAGTCAGATTATCAGAATCTCCACATTTCGCTCATCTCCACGAGCCCAGGTACATTGTTCACTTTAAGAAGAACAACTAATAATTACTCCTCATTTGACCTCTAAAATCTGATTACCCCAGAGCATGAGGAAACTTCTTCCTGCCTGGGGTTCTTTGCAGAAATCTTGCTGAGCTGTTTTGAGCAAAAGAGTCTCAAAATTTCATCATCTGATAGTTGATTTGGAACTAACAGTTGCATATCACCATCATCACCCCTTATAGTCAGAAGCAGCAAGACGGTTTGGGGAGGGGGAAGAAGGAAGGGATAGAGGCTAAAGGTTTTGTCATCAGGGTAAACCTATGGTCCTAGTCGCCTTTATATACAGCAGTTGAGCAGTTGTGACTATGGAGTCCAGAGCATAAAGCTCACTGGAGTGATATATTGTTTATTAGTGCTTCCCCACAAGTTATGCATCAGCATTGGCTATAAGCATGCCGCTGAATAAGTTGGCTAATGATTTTAAGGTGAGAGTGGCTGGCAGTTAGAGAGGGTTAAGGCAAGAAGTGAGGGGGTTCCGAGGGGTGAAAAATCCTTTGCCTGTAGAAACTGAACTAGAGCTTCCCTGAAGGGGGAGGAGGCAGAGGAGCAGGGGGAGGAGGCAGAGGAGCAGGGGGAGGAGGGGAGAAGGAAGAGCAGAGATGGCTTCTTAGGAAACAATAGATCTAATACATCCTCTAATTGTCAAACCAGTGATGTTTCTTTGCAGATCTAGAGTTTGTCCTGGATGGTCTAGCCAGATCTAGAAAAGCAGGTTTCCTGTGAAGAGACCTTCCTCCAAATCTGGCTTTACTACTCTGAAAACTTGAACCAAAACAAAGTTGCATGATTCATCAGTAGGGAACGTTCTAACAAATAAAGCCAACTTTCTTCCTTCTAACACTGCTTAACAGTTAGTCACAAACAAGGGCTGCCTTGGGCAGGCTGACTAAATCAACAGATTCCCTTCTCTAACCTGTCTAGACAGTTGTTAATATGCAACCGATTCCACACCAGTGGGCTGACAGTGTGAAATGAAGGCTATTTCAGAAAATGAAATTCAGGCAACATTTTGGTTTAATTAGCATTGGAAATAAAAGGAAGAAAAAGATCCAGTGAGGTCCTTCACGAGATACACTCTCGTTAAGGATAAGGATGCATCGAATAAAGACTTTATGCTAAAAATATGTGAACTGTGTATGTGTTCACAGAGAGACAGTCAAGCATCTGCCAGCGTCCTTGGACAGGAATGCATGTGTGAACACACTGACACCAGAGGCCAATACCTGGAGAAAAACTCACAGCCTCTGACCAGAAGAGAACTAGTAACAATGGTACAGTTAGAGGATCCGCTTTGCCACTCAGCTCCTTATACCAAAAGCCAAGCCTCTTTTGCTAAAGCAGCGACTGTTACATCTCAGCCTCAAGCTGGCAAATCCTGCTTTGGATCCCGGCAGAGGAAATTCAGCCGTTCATTAGCCTTAACAAGCTGCTGTCACTAAGCAGAGAAGTTACATGAGCAGCCACACACCGAGCCTCTCACAGCCCTCCCCTCAAGGGCAAGCGGGTTTCTCCAGGACGGACTGTACAAGTTCACACTTCCTATGTGCAAATCCGGACTGTCTTCTTGGACTTTCCATGGTGCACACTGTAGAATTTTTAAATACCCGTGTCCCCCTGCCCCCACCCACCATCTTTCCTGCAGAATGTCCCCTCAGCAGCTCCTAATCGCTGCTGAAAAAAACCACTGTTTCCGCAGCAGAGCCAGCACTTTCCACTGACCAGCACTTTCTTTATTCCACTTTACGAAGCCCAGTGAACTTGTCACCAGCCCCGCTTCATCCTCCCTGGACGGCTAGCCAACTTGGCATCGGTGCCCTTCAGCATCCTAGGAGTTTCTTAACTAGTCCTCTAAGACAAAGTCAGAGGCATGGAAGCACACATCAGTCTTTGTCTGAGGTTGTGCTGCCTAACTAGAGAAAGACCCTAAACAAAAAAGAGAAACAAGGACAAGCATAGAGGCATCACACTGGGAAAACCTACAATGCATTGTCAGCCTCAGCTACATCTTCCCGTCCTCCTTGAGTATCTTTTGTCACTGGGCTCTTTTCTCTTTTGCCTACCTTCTAATCTCAAAATCAAGCTCCTATTCTTTATTGACACTCGCTAATTACTGAAAAACACTCCGCTTTGCTCCTGCCCACCCTCCCCCCGCCCCCCATCCGATGGTCGTAAGCACCAGTTGAAATAGATGAACCTGATTTCAGGTACCAAGTGGGTAGAGCTCATGCATGCGAGAACGTGGTCCCTGTCAGCAATCGCTAACACCCCAAACCACCTTCCCACCCGGCTCCTCCGAACCCCAGAAGTTCGGCAGGTCTCTGATAGGGGACAGCAAACCCGACAACGTGTGCGCAGGGATGTGTGTTGGCGACTGAAACGCAGGCAGCTCGGACCGGCTGCTCAGCTCGGCACACTACGAGGTTAGGGGTGGGTGGAGAGGTAAGCGCAGATGACTGTTTCAGAAAACATTTTCAACAACAGACAGCCAAAAAGGAAGGAAAAAAAATCAAACAAACAAACAAAAATATTCGACCCAGAGCCCACACCAACGCAGCCCCTGCGTCTCCGCCGCCACCACACGATTTACACAAGTAATTTAAATCATTCACCTGCTGCCAGGTCTCCTCCAGGGATGGCAAAGCTGAGAAGTAGCCGGTGTCGTGGACAAGTTGTAGCTCCTGGAATATACTATAACTAGCCAACACGTCCATGCTGCTGCTGCCGGGCAAAACGGGAGGCAAAACCCTCCCCCGAACACAGTTGGGGCTGTTTGTTTGTCAGTCTGTCTGGCTCACCCCCCAAGAAGGCAGACATCCAGTGGCCCTTTTGTTTTGTTTTGTTTCAGTCAACTAAAAAGGAAAAAAAAAAAAAAATCAATGCAGGAGAGGGAGAGAGGAGGTGAGAGAAGAGCGAGTGAGTGGGGTGGATGGAGAGAGGCATCCAGCGTGTACAGTGCAGACGACTGCCAGGAAAAGGGGACTTCTCCACGGGAGTAACAATTCCCTTCCAGGGCTCTAATCACTCCAGCTCGTGGATCAGGAAGGGGGATGCAAACTCACTGACACGAAGCTGCCATCTATTTCTGCAGCGCTGTTCGCTCCTAATGCAATCTTTGCTCTTTATTTTGGGAGGTTGCATTTTTTTCTCTCGCGATCGCTTCTCTCCCCCCCTTCCCTTCCCTCCCCACCCCCCACTCCATCCTTGCTAGTTTGTAGTCTTCCCCCTCCCTTTTCTCCTCCTCCTGCTCTTCCCCCTCCCCAAACTCCCTCCCTCCGCCCGGTTCTCCGCGCAGCCGTGGGATCTCGGAGGAGGGCGTCCATTAGGCCGCGTGTGACCATGTAAGGTAAACAGGGGGCTCATGAAGTCACTGAGGACCAATGGGGAGCCCGGAGCGGGGCCTGGGGCGGGGCTTGGCCCTGGCGGCGGGCGCGGATTGGCGCGCTGCGGATCTCCCTGCTGCCTTACAAGGCGGTGCGAGGCGAGCTATTTTTAGAGGGCTATATAAGGGGGCTGAGGCGGCCGCCGGGCGGCCGGGGAGCGCGAGCGCAAGGGACGGGGAGGGTCGCGGCGACACTCGCGCCAGCTCCCGGGACGCTAGGGCGGATGGGCTCGGGCTGGTCGCCGGCCTCCGACCCTCGACTAGGTTCCTGGCGGAGCCCGGTGCGTCCGGAGCTCGCGCCCCTCAGAGGGGTCGCGCGTCGCCGCGGCGGCGCTGAGGCTGGCGGTCGGGAGGTGAAAGTCCGGATTGCGGGGTCAGGACGCCTCCTGGAGGGGGCGCGGCGCAGGGGGCCGCGGGAAAGCCGCCGAGGGCGCAGAGCGGGAAAGAAGGACACTGGCCACCTCGCCTCCGCCTGGGCACGGGGCAGGGGGGGACCCACGCGTGGCGGTGCCGGGGAGGTCCTCACGTACTCAAAAACAAGTAGAAAAGGCATCCAGGGCCTGTTCCCGAACTCCCCACAGACTGGCAGGGTGCAGAGAAGCGCCTGAGGAGGAAGTGCCACACAATGGGCGAGAACAAAGGGGAGCGGAGCGAGACCGCGGCCTGCGCCCGCCCCCTGCTTGCGCACAGTCCCCGCCCCGCCCCGCGGGCGCCGCCGCCGCCGCCTTCCCGCGCCACCTTGTGACCCTGAGCGGGAGACCCGGTCTGGAGTCCGGCGGCTAGAGTTGGTTGCGAGGGGCCTGTTGCTCGAGTGTGCGTTGAAGAGGCTAGAGGGAGCCTAGGTAGATGTGGGAGGCAGGCTGGAGCTGGCAGCTTGCGAGGCCTTTACGTGAGGCTCACCATGGAGTCTCCAGCGAGTTGTCTGCAGAGCTGCGATGGTGAGAGGAGGAACTCGATTTCTCCTTTTCTGGAGTTGGGATGTAGACATATAGAGATCTGTTACATCTGAGATGAAACCCCTGCACAATACACGTTAGGGTTGGCCAATTGTTTGCTTGACCTTAAATGGTTGGTGTGGTTTAAGCTTGCCCAAAATGCACTGTGAGCTGAGCTTCCACTTTTGGAATGATTGCAGAATTCGGTGCTTAAGAGATGAGAAACCGTTCTACCAGTAATGGAAGAAACACTTCACCTTAATCACCCTCCTTTCTTTCCCTCCCTTTGACTATGTAGGACTCGATAACACAATATTTGAAAGATTCTACTCTATGAAACAAGCACAGATTGAAATTCAGTATTTGCCGAGAAATATTAAACAGGAGTTACTGGGATTGAGGAAAGCCTGATTTATTTACTTGTTAGTGTCTGGAATTCTGTTGGGCAGATTCATAGCATTCATTGTATGAGTATAATTGGTACATTTACTCTAATGTAGATGCACACGCATCTGCAATTAGATGTGCAAGGACGCTGCCAGCTAACTAGCTGCATGACTTGGAGCGAATTACTGGGTCAGAACTTCTACCTACCCATCTCAGAAACAGAAATAGTGGCATCCACGTTGTCTAATTGTTATGAAGAGTCAGAATATCTTTGGTAACTCACCTAGCATAGTATCTGACACTAGTAGGTGAATACTAAATACTAGCTATCATTGTCTCCCCACTTGAGCTACGTAAACTAATAGAACCATTAGGAGAATATACTATTGGATCTTGGAGATAGAGGAAGGGTAGAAACCCCTTGCTAGTTTGTTACAAGGTCTCCTCTCCTCTGACCCCCATGCTATTTCAACTCGGGGGATGGGCAGGAGCCATTGAGAAACACTAGGGCAAAAAACATGTTCACGAATAATAGGGAAAGGAAAGGAACTTGGGTATAGAAAAACTAGAGGCGAAAGGTGAGGCAAGACCAACCATGTAATTTGGTACTTGAGACTCAAGTGAACTTATGTGTGTCACATAACCATTTTTGAATAAAACAGGACATACCGGTTAACGTGAGTTTCAAGATTTTATAAATAATAGTTACCATTTATTAAGCACTTGGAATGTGCCGTACGTACATAAACATTTTATATGCAATGTCTCATTTAATCTTAAGGACAGCCCCAAGGTTTGCACTTTTATAATCCCCAACTTTATGGATGAAGATACCCAGGCTTGGAAATACTAAATAAGTTGGTCAAGGTCTCACAACCTGGATGTGGTCAAGCAGGGATTCAAATCCAAGAGCCTCTGACTCCCCACACTGTTCTACACTGAGCTTTGTATGGTGAAAAATGGGGTTCCTCGGCTTTAAGTCAATATATGTTTACAAAAATTGCTTGGGTGGGGCCGGAGGAGGGGGCTTCCATTGAGACTTTTCCTATGTAACTATTAGCCATCTGACTTGCAAAAGGACTCAACCAAAATTTTACAAAGCAAATACTGCAAACCTCATTATGATCTTTGCTCCAAGCTTTGTACAATATTTTAGATTCATTTTAAGAGATTTATGCAGCAAGGCATTCTGAAAGGCACATTTTCAATATTAGTTATCTTTAGCTACTTTTCATAGCCTAGAGACCCAAGATTCACATTGCAAAACACATGCAAGGTATCCAAATGTACAAAGTAATCAACAAATTAAGATCACAAGAGAACTTTGGCAGTTCAGCAAACCAAAATAAACTGCACTGTTGTCACTACCACTTACTCATTACCTTCTTTGTACCTGGCATTTTACACATACCTCTGATCTCCACAATCCTGTGAGGGAGCTATTAGTGCTCCATTTTTTTAGATGAAGATACTGAAGTTTAGAGAGTGCATGCAATTTGCTCATTGCCATGTGTCTAGTAAGTGGTAAAAACAGATTGGAATACAGGTCTGCCTCCAAATTGAGTCCAAAATCTGTCTTCTCCACAAGTATTACCTTGGGAGGTACTCATTTTACTTCTAATAATGTCACTCTTTGGAAGTAATCCTGTAGGAAACACCCTACAGTAAATAATAAATTATCCCCCCACTCGGGAGAGCTTAGAAATAAATGAGGATATTTTAAGAATAAACTAGTAAAAATTTAATATGTAAATAGACACATTCAAGGCATCAGGCTGTTTCCACCAATAAAGTTCTGCTCCATTAGTATAGGAAGTCTTTATTATCCCAGTGTGATCAGTACTCCTCAAAGAAAATCCACTTAAAACAGGGACCAAATTTCAGACCAATCAGTGAAGAAAGGTTTGCTTGAGACTTTGTTTGAAAATAAAACTCAATGTTATTAAAATGCATTTATTCTGACCTGTATGGGCATACCTCATTTTATTGTACATAGTTTTATTATGCCGTGCAGATACTGCTTTTTTATATAAATTGAAGGTTTGTGGCAACTGCTTGGAACACGTCTTATCAGCACAATTTTCCCAACAACATGTACCCACTTTGTGTCTCTGTAACATTTTGGTAATCCTCACAATATTTCAAACTTTTTTGTTATTATATCTGATAATGGTGATCTGTGATCAGTTATCAGTTTTACTATTGTAATTGTTTTGAGGCACCATGAACTGTGCCCAGATAAGACATAGAACTTAATAACTAGTGTGTGTGTGTGCGTGCTGATTACTCCGCCAACTGGCTCTTCCCCTCCGTCTCCTCAGGCCTCCCTATTCCTTAAGACACAACAATATTGAGATTAGGCCAATTAATAACCCCCACTGTGGCCTCTAAATGTGCAAGTGAAAGGAAGAGTGACGTATCTCTTTAAATCAAAATCTAGACATAATTAAGCTTAGCGAAGAAGGTATATAAAAAACCGAGATAGACCAAAAGCTAGGCCTTTGCACCAAACAGTTGGCCACTCTGTGAATGGAAAGAAAAAGTTATTGGAGGAAATTAAAAATGCTACTCCAATAAACACACAGATGATAAGAAAGCAAAACAGCTTCATTGCTGATATAGAGAAGGTTTTAGTGGTGTGGATGGAAGATCAAACCAGCAACAACATTCTTTTAAGCTAAAATCTAATCCAGGGCAAAACCCTGACTCTCTTCAATGTTTTGAAGGATGAGAGAAGTGAGGAAGTTGCAGAAGAAAAGTTGGAAGATAGCAGAGGTCCATTTATGAGGTTTAAGGGAAAAAGTTACCTCCATAACATTAAAGTACAAGGGAAGGAGCAAGTGCTAATGTAGAAGCTGCAGCAAATTATCCAAAAGACTGAGCTAAAATCATTGATAAGGGTAGATGATGCAGCCTTCTATTGAAAGAAGATGCTGTCTAGGACTTTCATAGCTAGAGGAAGAAAGCAATGCCTGGCTTCAAAACCTCAAAGGACAGGTTGATTCTCTTTTTAGGATCTAATGCACCTGGTTCCTTTAAGTTGAAGACAATGCTCATTTACCATTTTCAAACTTGTAGGGCCCTTAAGAATTATACTAAATCTACTCTACCTGTGTTCTATAAATAGAAGAACAAAGACTGGATGACAGCACATCTGTTTATATGATGGTTTACTGAATATTTTAAGCTCACTGTTGAGACCTACTGTTCAGGAAAAAAGATTCCTTTCAAAATGTTACTACTCATTGACAATGCACCTGGTCATCTAAGAGCGCTAATAAAGATATATAAGGAGTTGTACATGTTGTCATGCCTGCTAACACAACATCCATTATGCAGCCTGTGGATCAAGGAGTAATTTCAGCTTTTAAATTTTATTATTAAAGAAATATATTTCATAAGACTATAATTGCCATAGATAGTGATTTTCTGATGGATCTGGGCAAAGTAAATTAACTTTCTGAAAAGAATTCACCATACTAGATGCTATGAAGAACATTTGTGATTCATTTGTGGAAAAGGTCACAATATCAACATTAACAGGAGTTTAGAAGTTGTTGATTCCAATCCTTCTGGGGACTTTGAGGGGTTCAAGACTTCAGTGGAGGAAGTAACTGCAGATATGGTGAGAATAGCAAAAGAACTAGAAGTAGAGCCCAAAAAGGTGACAAAAATGCTGCAATCTCATCATAAAACTTAAATGAATGCGGAGTTGCTTCTTATGGATTAGCAAAGAAAGTTCTGAGATGGAATCTACTTCTGGTGAAGATGCTATGAACATTGTTGAAATGACAAACTATTTAGAATATTATTATACATAAAATGAGTTGATAAGGTAATCACAGGGTTTGAGAGATTGACTCATTTTGAAAGAAGCTGTACTTTTGGTAACATGCTATCAAACAGCATTGCATGCTACAGAGAAACCTTTCATGAAAGGAAGCATCAGTGTGACAAAATTTATTGTTGTCTTTTTCTAAGAAATTGCCACAGCCACTCCAGCCTTCAGCAACCCACTCTGATCAGTCAGCAGCCATTGACACTGAGGAAAAACCTTCTACCAGGAAGGAGATTATGACTTGCTGAAAGTTCAGATGATAGTTACCAATTTTTAGTAGCAAAATATTTTAAAATTAAGGTATGTATATTGTTTTTTTCTTAGACACAATGCTATTGCACACTTACTAGAGTATAGGGTAAATATAACATATGCACTGGGAAACAAAAAACTTGCATGACCCACTTTATTGTGATATTTGCTTTATTGCAGTGGGCTGGAACCAAACTCAGCAGTATTTTCAAAGTATGCCTGTATTTAATAATATTTATGTTGCAAGTACAACTATGTGCTAATTGTAAAATGAATAAATCAAGAAAGTTATTGTTGGTTTAATTTTTCTACAAAATGTAAAGCACTTTTTGGGGCTCAGAACACAATACTCCAATATGTATGGCACCTTGACATGCTGAGTATTTTGAGCCAAAGGAGATTGGGAGAGCCACGAAAGCAGGAATTTCTCTCTGACCTTCCCCTACTCCTGTTTTCTCTCCTGAAACAGATCATAGAAACTGAAATTTCTCTCCCTCAAAGCAAGCCATAAAACCTAAGAAGGTCATTCTCTGACCTCCTCCCTTTTGCCCTGAAGACCTTCATGTGACAGGTGTTCAGCCCCTCCCTAGAGGCCAAAGAGAATCTGAACAAACAGGCCTTGCTAAGTTTCCAGTTTATTACCATTAGGCCATATCTCCTTTGTATCCAGTCCTACTTCCACATGACTGTTCATCCTTCATCACACCTAAGCATTAAAATACGGTTTTCCCTGGGTCTTTGTGTCTTCCTTTTTGAAGGCTCCCCTGTCATGTAAAACTTCGATTAAATAAATTTGTGATACTTTTCTCTTGTTAAACTGTCTTTTGTTATCGGAGTGTCAGCCATAAACCTTGTGATAAGGGAGGAAAAGTTACTAGTTTTTCTCTCCAACACACCTTACAGCATGCCTTATTTCATATTTGACTTTTACAGGATAATCAAAAAGAGGGTCATTTTGTAAAAATGTTAGAGGGCTTCATCAGTTTCCCCAAGGGTCTCAATTAGTTTTTTGTATTCAGAGTATTCTCTTCTGAAGCAGCAATATAGTCACCCTCCCTGTTGATTTTACCTTCACTTGTTAGTTTAACTCTACAAATCTCTATTTGCCAGTGGCCTTATCAACCTTACTTTCACGGACATCATAAAATCTTACACTTTTGGCACGATTTGCAGTTTTACTTTGCAGTATAATTGAATATACTGCATTGTATTGTAAATGTTTGCCACTGTGAGAGCAGGAGAGAAGACTGGTGTTAAGAAGGGACGTTTGAGTGGGAGACTAATTTATAAGTGATCCTGTCATTAATAAATATTTTCATGTACTGACTTTTTCTTCCCTTCACAATCTTACTACACTGGAGGAAAGTGTGAACTTGGGTTGTGTCATAGAAAACGTGAGTGTCAGAGAGGCGGAGGTTGGTAAACAAGGATGCCTGAGAAACATGGTTTGAATTTGGAAGAACATGAGAACATGTATGTGGCTACTTGTGAGAGTTGTTTCATGATTGAGAAAAAATAAATGGTAGTCTCCTCAGGCCTCTAGTGTCCTGGATAAAAACATTTCTTAAAAATACGTCTCTCTGTTTTCATTGTGTGCTCACTTTCTGCTCATAATTTGACTTCCCACTTGTTCTGCCTACAGGAAAAAATGTACTGGTTACAACCACAGGAGCCTGGTCACTGTGGCAGTACTATTGCTATTGTCAATGTCAAATGTCCAAAGACATTTTAGTTAATATGTGTGTTTTTTGTGAGTTTAGTTAGCATGGGTCTGACTTCCTAGGTTTGTTTAATTTTAAGACACTAACATATTAAGATTTCTAGACATGATGGGCTTTAAAAAATGGTCTCAGTGAATTAACCAAAAACTCTTACTATCTTCTTCAGAAGACATCCCAATCTTGCCACTAGCTTTTAGAATTCTGTGGGTATATTATAGTTTAACAAAACATTTATTTTTAAATAAAATGCCAAAGCCAACCCTAATGTTACATCTTACATTACAGTGGGTCATACAAAATGGGTAAAAGAGGGGCCTGGTAGATTGTGAGTTATGGGCATGTGACCCAGGAGACAGTTTGCTTCTTCCTTCTAACTTAAGTGATCTATTGCTTAACAAAAATTCACCTACCCTCATGATAAAGGTAAGGAATTTACGAGTCCAGCAAAAGTTCACTGTCAAGAATGCTCTGTCCAAACCTTAGAATGTTGGACTTTGAATGTCAGTATGACCTGTATTACATGATTCCTGTGGAGATAAATATCAGTAGTCACTTTTCTAGCTTGAGCTATCAGCACCTAAAGTGTCAGTATCCTCTATGAAGAATAAAATCATCATTTGAATTCAATCAGTCATTCAATATATATTATGTAAACCATTCAGTCATTTAACATATATTATGCAAAGGACTTAGGTTGCAAATAAAATGGTAAACACAGACATATTACCAATATCAATGTCTGAGAGAGTAGTACTGTGTCTCAGAAAAGACATTTGAAGTGTCCAGTCCAACCTCCATCAGATCTACTGCTTCCCTTTGCAACATTGCTTTCAGGAGATGCCCAGTTCTTCCAATGATAGGAGATCCCAGCAAGCACTAGGATAAGCTGCTGTGATTGAACCTAATTGGATGATTTTCACCATCTAAGAATAGCATCACAAGCTTTCAGGGGTCTCTGGACAAAGATTTTGGAAAAGAAGCCAGTAGGAAATGAGAAAAAAATTTTTTTAACAGTAAAAAGGATTAATTTTGCTGTACAATGACACAAATGCCCAGATAGTTGTGAAGCCAGTAGGAAATTAGAAAAAAAAAAAAATTTTAACAGTAAAAAGGATTAATGTTGCTGTACAATGACACAAATGCCCAGATAGTTGTGAAGCCAGTGAGAAATCAAGTTGCTAATATTTTAGGGATTCTTAGCTTTTGCAGCATGTGAGGCACAATTTGTAAGATGGTGTTGTGTTTCATCCTGAGCATTTTTTGTTGTGACATGTTGAATACAACACAGTGTAATTATTAATATGTTAAATATCACTGTCAATGTTTTATCAGAATATTATCATTTTTCTTTTAAAAGTGCCATTTCCAAAGGGCTTGGTATGCAGTTAATGGGATTTAACAGCAGAATGCATCTTGGATTTCGTAATGGAAATCAATGGGAGAATAAGATGGATTTGATGGAAAGTCTCTGTACTGCAAACTTTGCCGACAATGACCATTCCTTTAAGTGAAAGATACCTATTCCACAAGTGCTCAATGATGAGTTTTCATGTATATGATAGATCTCGATAGTTTGGAAAATTAACAATGTCAGAAGCAGGATTTTTGTTTTTGTTTTTGTTTTTTTTCTGACTAGTCTCTCATTTGAATCTGACTAAATTTTCTTTACCAGAAGGATGCTTATTTGAATGCTTTGAGAAGTCAGCTGAGTCACAGTTTTTAATACTGGTCCCTGCTCTTCTCTGGAGTAAGTTATCACATGCTTTAAAATCCTCCATTTGTGCCATCTAAATGGGAGAAATAATGCTTCAATGCCCACCTCAGAATGCTTCACAATTCTCTCCTAACTCTCATCTCCTCCTCCTGCTTTGCAATGCTCAAAGATTATTTGAAGCCATGTGGTCATGCTTTATACTGTGTCATTTCATTTTGGCTTCTCCCAAACTGGGCATCATGGAAGGCATGCCCTTAGCTGCTCTGCCTCCGTTTGCTCATTATTTGGGAAGCCAGTGCAATCTCATTTGATGAAGACCAAAAAGTAGTATAACTGAGAGAGGCTTACTCCTCTTACCCAATTTGTCCAAATGTAAAATTCCACCCAGCTCTCCTTGTGCCACACGTAAGCCCCAATCCTTTCCTTTCCTGTGATATCAATTTTCAATCTTTGAGGACTATTTATGTTAAATCAATCCTTTTTGTTTTGTCCTTTCTACATGTTCAAAACTATTATTTTAAAAAATAATTTATTAAAGAACATACAAAATATCTTTAATAAAATTTAAAAATAATATTGCTTTCTCTAGTATTGTTTGGACACCATATTGCTTGTGCTGGATTCTATTAGCTTGGCCTAAACAGGAGGAGATGGTATTAGCTCAAATGATATCAAATGTGCTTGAAAGAATATAGAAGTTCTAAGGCACCTAGAAAAATTTTCATAATTAAAGTTACCAAAATCTACCCAAAGTACATGAGATGTTCTCAAAGAACCCACTTTACAGAGGGATTTAGAGTCATATATTTTTCAGAATTTAAGTCACTTCTCAATCTATTAAGACAGTTACTGTTACATTTATCACATTTTAAAGAGAAACTATAATCTTGAATATTGTAACATTTCAAAAGGTGATACAATAATGGCCTTTTTGTGAACTAGTGACAGCATTAGCCAAAGGAAAGCTAGAGAGTAAGGACTGGTTAAATATAACTTTCTTCCACACTGCCCTGGGGTAACTGTTGTCCTAAGTGACCTTTAAAGATAATTTGGAATGGAAACGGATCTACTTTAGTAGCTTTACTAAGTATTTGACAACAATGAATTTCCCCTTTTTGATTTGTCTTTACCATAGCAACCTTCTGATCTGTGATTTCCTCTTTTGAAAGAACTGACTTACATGAGATTTCAGTTTGTAAACATATAGTATCTATTTTTATTTATTTACATACTTGTTTCTTAATTCTTCTATTCCAGAGAGGAAGTATGAACAAATACAATAAAATACAGGAACTACAATACAAAAAAATAGCACTAAATAAAAGACAGAAGTCAAGTACCAGAGGATAAGGGAGAAAGAAATACAATAGGTATCCATTTTTACTCTAGCTGCATCTCCCATTAAACACTGATCAAGCAATGTTGTTATTTATCCATTAGATCCTTGTAATTTTGCTTAGTGTGACTCAGTGACCCTAGAGCACAGAATCTCACCTATTTATGGTTATTTACTGGAAAAAAATTTTCAACATTGCTATATGTTTAAAAAGTTTATGATAAATTGTTTAAAAAATTAACTTCGAAGTCATAGAGAGGAGGAGGCAGCAGATAAAGGGGAGAAGGAGGAAAGGGAAGAGAAGTGTGAATGTAAGACCAGTTTTGAGTGACAGTGTGTGTGTGTGTGTGTGTGTGTGTGTGTGTGTGTATCCACACAAATGAACCTTCTTTTCTCATTTTGGTGTTCCTACTGCAGGTATTTGAATGAATACATTTGGTGTTCCTACTGCAGGTATTTGAATTGAATTGAATGAATGAAGCTAATTTAGAATAATTTACTGAATGCTCACTAAGCGCTGAGTGCTGTACTAAATGCTCTTACACGATTCCCTCATTTAATCCTCCAAACATCAAGAAATAGATATTATTGGCATCATCCTTATTTTATTAAGTGGTTAAGTAAATTGCTCAAAATTACAGAGCACAGAAGGAGTACAGCCTGAATTTGAACCCAGTGAGCCTGTATTTCAAATTTTAGAGTCCTAACTATTAAGCTGAAACTAACAATAAGGGCAAAAGTAACAAGGTTCTCAGAACATGTCTGTGTTTTTTACTCTTTTTTTTGCATCCCCTAAAACCTGGCACCATGCTTGACATAGAATACTTAATACACACTCATTATATGATTATATGTCATAGAAAGAAACAATAGTACTCATTTGGTTACATTTTCCTGTATGTTCTCCATTCTTCCTGCATGATTTCTATCCATTTGTCCATCCATCCATCAATAAATACAATGCAAGGATCCATGATGACTTATGAAGACTGGAACGGGTTCAAAGATTAGGGAGATATCAGCAAGAACCATATATATTTAGAACATGTAGATTGCAACCAAAATTCAAATAAAATTTAAAAATTTTTTGCTTCTTAATGTAGACCTAGCTTTAAACATTTGCGATGTCAGTTATGCAGTTATTCTGTAACACATCCCCAGTCTCTACATGTATCTGAATTTTACCCACCCTTCCACAGATTTAACTAATTTCTCCCGATGTTTGCAGGACAAAACTAAGGAAATGTCTAGACCCTCAGGGTAAGGGAAGCCCCTAGAGACTGGCATGTGAATCAGAAACTCAAATGCTTATAGACCAGACAGGTATCCTCAATGAGTAAGGTGGGCCAGGTGAGGATGTTGGATAATTGGAGAAGGCACATTGCATTTAAAGGAGATGGCTACTGCTCAACTCCAGCCATCTGTGACAATACAGATCCACCATGTGCTGCTAGATCATTCTATCTTTCAAAAAAAGCAAAAAAAAAAAAAAAAATGTGAAATCTACTGATTTTTAATTTTGACAAGGAATCCACATATACGAGAGAAAAAAAAATGTTCACAAAGAACAAAAAACTACACAATAGCAGACCAAATTTGGCCAATGGGCCACTAGCATGTGACTTCTGTGTGAGTACCTACCCCTTCCTCAAAGCAGTAGAGGTGACTACTTGTTCTGCTTGGCAACATCCTTCACCAGGAATTATCCCGCCAGCTATGGCTTAAGCATTCAGGTGAGCAGGGGCCCCCATGCACCCCACCTGAAGGAGGCCATTCCATTTCCAGGCGGCTCATAGTCATCTTTTTCTAAGACTGAGCTGTAGTCCAGCAGACCTCTAATTTCTTCATATTGGGGATGTTCTGTCTTCTGTAGCATCCCCAAAATACATCTCTTTCCTTTTTCATATACCAGCCCTTAAAGAACATGAAGGCAATTATCAATTTGCAGTGGCTGTTGTGAGGAGTACTAGAAGGACATCTATTATTTCAAGTGTGGTCCAACCAGTGCAGAGGCAGAGTTGGGTTATATTTTCCTTTGTTTCCAAAACTATATTTCTATCAAGGCAACCTAAATCTAATTTTGTAAGTGCATCTCATGGTTTCCTTATATTAAATTTATAATAAACTAAAAACCTATTGGTCATTTTTTAACATGAACTACTATAAAAACAGGCATCCCTCATTCTTGCTATTTTACCCCAAGACAGGACCTTTATGTGTACTTATTAAAGTTCATCATTTTATATTTGGCTCATTTCCTTTCTTTCGAAATCTTTTTAGATTCTCGATTTTATGGTCTAAAACATTTGCTATCTTTATCGATTCCATATTACCTATAAATTGGATAGGCCTGATAACAAGAGCTAACATATATAAAGTTTGCTATGTTCCAGACACTGTTCTGAATGCTTTACATATATTATTTCATGCTCACAACTGAATTCTCAATTAGCTACTAATCATATACCTATTATACACATATAAGAAAACTGTGGCACATTAAGTAACTGGTCCTGGACCACACAACATCTAAGTGATAGGAACAGGTGAGGTGACTCCAAAGTCTGCAAGCTTAGTTGATATCCTTTGCTTTACCCCATCAGATCTCAGAGAGCAATGCAGACAGACAACACTAGAATGATAAGCCCTTTTAAAAACTGCCCTCCTGTAATCCCAGCACTTTGGGAGGCCAAGGTGGGTGGATCACAAGGTCAGGAGTTCAAGACCAGCCTGGCCAATATGGTGAAACCCCATCACTAGTAAAAATACAAAAATTAGCTGGGTGTGGTGGCAGGCACCTATAGTCCCAGCTACTCGTGAGGCTGAGGCAGGAGAGTCGCTTGAACCTGGGAGGTGGAGGTTGCATTGAGCCGAGATTATGCCACTGCACTCCAGCCTGGGTGACAGAGCGAGACTCCATCTCAAAAAAAAAGAAAAGAAAAGAAAAGAAAAGAAAACACATAAATAATAAAAATTGGCCGGGCGCGGTGGCTTACACCTGTAATCCCAGCACTTTGAGAGGCCAAGGCGGGTGGATCACGAGGTCAAGAGATCGAGACCATTGTGGCCAACATGGTGAAACTAAATATACAAAAATTAGCTGGGCATGGTGGTGTGTGCCCATAATCCCAGCTACTCAGGAGGCTTGAGGCAGGAGAATCGCTTGAACCTTGGAGGTGGAGGTTGCAGTGAGCTGAGATTGCACCACCGCACTCCAGCCTGGTGACAGAGTGAGACTCCATCTCAAAAAA